>NC_135340.1:36821516-37121516 GCF_023851605.1 Tamandua tetradactyla
ATCCCATGCCTTGTGTTCTAGTATAAATATAAACATAGACTGCTTGCTATTATATTTTGTGAAAATGGAGATACTTTATTTTTCAAATTTGTAGTAGAGGTGCTGATTTTTAAGTGATAAATTAAAATTGCCAATTTTACTAAAATTGAAAGTATACACATACTCATATATATAATCACACACACATATATGAGCTAAGCAGCAGGAAGAAACACATATATATATATATATATATATATATATACACATATATATACATACACATATATATACATACATACATATATATATATATATATATAATCAAGAGGTTGCCAAGAGTAAAGCTTTCGTACAAAGAAAGCTCAAACTCAGTCAGTCACCAGCTCCCTATACCTCTATGTTGAAGCAGCTGTGAAATATCAATAGCTGCAGAAATGTGCCAGCTTCAAGGAGCCAGTATGCTGGCATGAGAACAGCAAAGGAAATATAGTCCCCCAAAAGTTGGGTATGAAGTTTAGGTTGGTCTGGGGAATTCCTGAGGGACCAGCACAGACACTAGCATAGGTTTTGGCCATCTGTGAAGGAACAGCTACTCAACTCACAAAAGATCTCCCAGAATGTAAAAAGCAAGTTCACCTTTTTTTACCTCTTGGTTGTGATTTTTGTTTTGTAAGATCCCTGAGGAACCAGTGTGCATGCTGGCCTCATTTCTAGCCTTGAAAGCATGACCGAACTCTATACTGTTTGCAGTAGCCTCAACTTAGAGTCACAGATACAAACCAGTTGAAAGTAAAAGGATGTTGAAAAAAGTCATGCAATTATTAATGAAAAGAGAGCTGAGATGTCTATACTGATATCATACATAATTGACTTTGAGTAAAAGACTGTCATGGGAGACAAAGGAGGACCTTATATATTCATTAAAGAGGAACTTAAAAGCTTGGAAAAAACAAATGCAGAACTTATGGCATTGAAAGACAGAATAAAAGAGATGAAAAACAAAGTGCAGACAAACATCAGATTTGAAGAAGCAAAAGAAAGGACTAGTGAACTAGATGACAAGAAATCTGAAACTCTACACACAAAAGAACAGAGAGGGAAAAGAATGGAAAAATTTGAGCAGCCTATTAGGGAACTGAATGACAACATGAAGTATAGGAATATACATGTTAAAAGAGTTCCAGAAAGAGAAGAGAAGGAAAAAGGGGCAAGAAGAGTAATGGAGGAAATGGTCACTGAAAACTTCCCAACTCTTATGAAAGACATAAAATTACAGGCCTAAGAAGTGCAGCATATTCAAAACAAAATAGACCCAAATTAGACATAATCCAAGACATTTACTAATCTGATTGACATATTCCAAGACACTTACTAATCTAATTATCAAATGTCAAGGACAAAGAGAATTTTGAAAGCAGCAAGAGAAAAGTGATGCATCACATATAAAGGAGCCTTGATCAGACTAAGTGTGCATCTCTCAGCAGAAACCATGGAGGCAAAAGGGCAGTGATATGTTAAATTTAAGACATGAAAAAGAAAAAAAGCAAATGCAGATTTCTATATCTCACAAAAATGTCCTTCAAAAATGAGGGAGAGTTTAAAATATTTACAGTTAGGTAGACAGTGAGAGAGTTTGTGAACAAGAGCCCTTCTCTACAAGGCATACTAAAGGGAGCACTACAGTCAAATAGGAAAAAACAAGAGAGAGAGTTTTGGAGAAGAGTGTAGAAATGAAGATTAGCAGGAAGGGTAACTAATACTGTTAAAAGAGGGAAAAATAAGATACAACAGATAAAATCCAAGAGAAAAAATAGTTGAAGAAAGTACAACCTTTATAGTAATAACACCAAATGTTAATGGATTAAACTCCCCAATCAAAAGGCATAGATTGGCAGACTGGATTAAACAAAAAACAGAATCCATCTCTATGCTCTTTACAAGAGATCCACTTAAGACCCAAGGACAAAAACTGGTTGAAAGTGAAAGATTGGCAAAATAAATTTTATGCAAATAGCAACCGGAAAAGAGTGGAGGTAGTTACACCAACACCAGACAAACTACACTTCAAATTTAAAGCAGTTGAAAGAGAGAAAGATGAACACTATATAATAATAAAAGGGACAATTCATCAGGAAGATATAACAATTATAAATATCTATGAACTGAGGCAGAATGCACTAAAATAATGAAGCAAACAATGACAACACTGATGAGAGAAGTTAATATTTCTACATGGTAAATGGAGACCTCAATACACCACTATCATCAATGGAAGAGCATCTAGATAGATGAACAGTAAGGGAATCGAGATCTTGAATAATATGATAAATGAATTAGACTTAACAGACATTCACAAAACACTGCACCAGATAACAGCAGGATACACATATTCCTTAAGTACTCATATTTCTCAAGTTCCCCACATTTTGGTGCACAAATCAAGACTCAATAACTTTAAGAAGATCAAAGTAATGCACAGAACTTTCTCAGATCATAATGAAGTTGGAAATTAATAACAAACAGAAGCTTAGAAAATTCACAAATTTGTGAAGACTAAGCAATGCATTCTTAAACAATCAGGGGTCAAGGGAGAAATTACAAGATAAATCAGTAAAATTTCAAGGCAAATTAAAATGAGAACCCAACATATCAAAACTATGGGATGCAGAAAAAGCAGTGCAAAGATGGAAATTTATTGCCCTAAATGTCTATATTAAAAAGAACAAAAAATAAAAATTGAAAAATTAACTTCTCAATGAGAGAAAGAATGGCAAACTAATCACAAAGCAAGCAGAAGGAAAGAAATAGCAAAGATTATAGCAGAGATAAATGTAATTGAGAACATGAAATCAATAGAGAGAATCAACAAACCAGAGGTTGGTTCTTTGAGAAAGTCAATAAAACAGATGAACCATTATTTAGACTGATAAAAGAAGAAAGAGAGAGGATACAAATAAAATCATAAAGGGAAAGGACACATAGCTATTGACTTCCATAAAGAAAGGAAATAATGAGAAGGTACTATGAAAAACTATGTGCTAACAAACTAGATGACCAAGACAAAATGAACAACTTCCCAGTAAAGCATGAACAACCAACACTGACTTGAAATGAAATAGAAGACCTCAACAAATCAATCACCAGGACAGAGTAAATCAGTGATCAAAAAATTCTCAAAAAAAAGAAAAATCTATAACTAGATGGCTTCATATGTGGATTTTATCAAATATTCAAGAATGAAATAACACCAAACCTGCACAAATTCTTAAAGAAAATTAAAGAGAAGGAAAAGCTAACTAAACCATTCTCTGTTGCTAACATCATCCTCATACCAAACCAAACATGTTGGAATGGCTTTTTAAATGGATGGGGGAAGATTTTGGAAGAATTGTGAGGAGCTTGATAGAAAAGGTCCAAACTGCTTTGAAGAGACTATTGGTTGAAACATGGACTCTAAAGATACTTCTGATAAGGCCTGAGGTAGAAATGATGCATCTGCTGTTGCAAACTGGAAAGAGGTGAATCCTTGTTGAAAATTGCAAAAAAAAATTGGCAAAATTGGCTGGCTTTGGATAGAAGGCAGATTTTAAAAGCCATGAACTTGGATATTTAGCAGAAGAGTCTTCCAAATTAAATGTGGAAAGTGCAGCCTGGTTTCTCTTTTCAGCTTATACTGAAATGTGAAGGAAAGAGATAATCTGAGAACTGAACTCTTTGGCATAAATTAACTGGAAAACGGTGACCTGAAAAACTCTGGACTTCCAGAAAGGAGGAACCTAGAGAATTCTGTCTGACATGATAATTTAGCCAGACGTGGAAGCAATCAGCCATTACAGGACAGGCAAGAATTTGAGATGGAGTTATCCAGGAAGGATTTGTGGAAATTCCTTTTATCTCATCAACATGATCCTTGCTTACTACATAGAAAGCAAACCAGGGTGTTGTGGGATCTGTATAAATGGAACTGCTGCCAGTCTGGACTAAAACACTCAGACAAGGGAAAAAGTGAAGGTAAAATGTCTTCAGAGGCAGAACCATGAAGGCTAAGGTCTGAAGTCAAGAAACTATGGGCCAGGACAGTGGACCCACCCAAGTACTTGGAGAGGGTGAGTCAGCCCTAAAGGCAGTAGGTGAGCCATCAACCTTATTGCATTGGAAGAGTTGTGTCTCCTGAGGTTTTAGAGAGGTGCAACACATTCCTTGGGGATAAGTGAAAGCCTGGCCTCCATCTCTTTGCTTTGGAGGGGTTCACTATGTGCCCCTGAGATAACAGAGAGCTGGGTTGTGGCCCTGATGCTTGAAGAGGGTGGCACCTAGAAAAAGTGGCCTCCCCAATATCCCTTAATTGGAGAGAGGCAGGGCACTGTGTACAGGCCCTTGGAAAGGGTGGGACTGATGCTTTCTAAAGCCCTGAAGATAAATGATTCTATGACTTTGAAATCTAATGGAGTTTTGCCCTGTAGGTTTCTAGAACTATTTGGGTCCAGTGACCCATGTGTTCTTTCCAATTTTTCCCTATGTGAATGGAATTATGAATCCTATGACTGTCTTTCCTTTGTATGTTGGCAGCAAATAACTTGTTATGAGTTTTATAGGTCCAGAACCAGAGGAGAATTTTGCCTTAGGACCGAACATGCCTGCAGTAGACTTTGATGAGATTTTATACCAATTCTGACTTTGTTTTGTATTTGTATTTCCATTGAAATGGTTTAAGGCTTTCTGATATTGTTATAAAATGAATGTAATTTGTATTTGGAAAGAACATGTCTTTTGAGGGTCCAAATGGTGGAATGTGCTTGTTTGAACCTGTTGTGTACCCCAGAAAACTCAAGTTCTTTAATCCTCATCCAATATTGTTGGTGGGAAATTTTTATTGTTTCTATGGAGATGCAACCCACCCACTAGTAGGTGGTAACTTTTGATTAGATGGTTTCCACCCATTCAAGTTAGGGTTGCTTACAGGGGCCCTTTTAGAGGAAACTATTTGGGAAAAATCTGTAGAGCCACCAGAGCCAAAAGAACAAGAAAGCCAACAGAATGGACAGAGCCCCAGGGAACCCATTGAATGGAAAGTTAGCAGATTTTGCCATGTACCTTTCCAGCTGAAAAAGAAACCCTTAACATCATTGGCCTTCTTGAACCAAGGTATCTATTCCAATATTCTTTAGATTGAACATTTTCATAGCCTTGCTTTAATTTGGGCATTTTCATGACTTTTTAAAAATATTTTTATTGACAAAACAACATACAAACACACACATTCTTAACATATGAACATTCTATACTTGGTGTACAATCAATGGCTCACAGTATCATCACATAGTTGCATATTCATTACCATGAATCAATTCCCCTTTTAAAAAGTCATTCCATTTCTGGTATATCACATTCTGGCAACCTGCAAACTAGAACGGTAACTAAAACATTCTATGATGCTAACATCACCCTCATACCAAAGCCAGGCAAGGTTACTACAAGAAAAGAAAATTACAGACCAATCTCTTTAAAGGGTATAGATGTAAAAATATGCAACAAAATCCTTGCAAATTGAATCCAGCAGTACATTAGAAGAATTATACACAATGGCCAAGACTTTATTACAGGTATGAAGGAGTGGTTCAACACAAGAATAAATTAATGCAGTATACCACATCATTAAATTGAGGAGGAAAAACCAAATGATCATCCCAATTGAGGCAGAAATGGCATTTGATAAAGTTCTGTATCCTGTCTTGATGAAAACACTTCAAAGGATAGTAATAGAAGAAAATTATCTCAACGTGATAAAGAGAATATATGAAAAAATTCACAGCTAACATCATACTCAATGGGGAAAGATTGAAATCTTTCCCTCTAAGATCAGGAACAAGACATGAATGTTCACTGTCACCACTGTTATTCAGCATTGTGCTGAAGGTTCTGGCTAGAGTAATTAGGCAAGAAAAAAAAATAAAAGGCATCCCCAAGTTGGAAAGGAAGAAGGAAAACTTTCATCTTTCACAGATAACATGATCCTATATGCAGAAAATTCTGAAAAATCAATATAAAGCCATTTGAGCTAATAAATATTATATAATATCCATAAACTATATAATATAATAAATATTATATCAGCGTATGGTAGGATATAAAGTCAACACACCCAAATCAGTTGTGTTTCTATATAGCAGCAATGAGAAATCTGAAAAAGACATTTTTTAAAATTACATTTACAATAGCAAATAAAAGATTCAAATATTTATTAATAAATTTAATCAAGGACATAAATATGTCTACACAGAAAACTACAAAACTTTGCTGAAAGAAATCAAGGAAGGCCTAAAGAAATGGAAGGAAATACTGTGTCCATGGGTTAGAAGGGTAAATATAGTTAAGATTCAATTCTACACAAATTGGTTTATAAATTCAATGTAATACCAATAAGAATTCTAACATATTCATATCCAAAAGAATGTGCTAGTTTTAAATTGTTATGTATCCCAGAAAAGCCTTGCTTTTCTAATCCTGATTTAATATTATAGGGCAGGACCCTTTGATTAGCTTGTTTCCACAGAGATATAATCCACTTAATTGTGAGTGAGGCCTTTTGATTAGGTGGAGATATGGCTCCATCCATTCAAGATGGGTCTTGATTAGTTTACTAGAGTCCTTTAAAAGGGGAAAATTTTTGGAGAAACCTCAGATCCAGACACTTGGAGAACAGTTGCATCAAAACTAAAACAGACATAGATATTTGGAGATATTTGGAGGACTGACAGAGAAAGCAGGTGCCTATACATGGGTAGGGACCAGAAGACATCATCATGAGCCTTCCCATGAGTTGTTAAGCAACCCAGAGTTGAGACCCAGAAGAGCAAAATGAAAGCCCACAGGTACTTAGACAGGAAACCACTGGCATTAGAACCTGTTAGAAAAATAACTGGGAAAAGGGACCAGCAGACACCAGCCATATGCAAAACCATGTGAAAGACGTTGGCCTTTCTTGAGTCAAAGTATCTTTTCCTGGATGCCTCAGTTTGGACATTTTTATGGCCTTAGAACTGTAAACTTGTAATAAAATCCCTTTATAAAGCCATTCTATTTCTGGGATATTGCATTTCAGTCGCTTTGGCAAACCAAAACACACACCATATACAAAAATTAACTCAAAATTGTTCAAAGACCTAAACATTACAGGTACAGTCATACAATGTTTAGAACGAAATGTGGGGGAAATATCTTAACAATCCTATGATAAGCAATGGTTTCCTAGACATTAAATCCAAAGTACAAGCACCACAAGAAGAAATAGATAAACAGGATATCTTCAAAATTGAACACTTTGGTGCATAAAAGGACTTTGTCAGGAATGTTACAAAGGCAGCCTATGCAATGGGGACAATATTTAGAAATCAAGGTAAATATCAGACAAGGGCTCAATAGCATGAATATATACAGGGATCCTACAACTCAACAACAAAAATACAAACAACCCAATTTTAAAAATGGGTAAAAGACATGGAATGGCAGTTTTATGAAGAGGAAATATGTATGAAATGACTCAAAAACATATGAAAAGATGCTCAATATAAATGGTTATTAGTGAAATGCAAATCAAAACCACAATGAGATATCATCTTATACCTCCTAGAATGGTCATTATCAAAAAAAAAAACAAAAAACTACAAGCATTGGAGAGGATATGGAGAAGTGGCAAACTTATTCATTGTTCTTGAGAATTTAGAATGTAGAATGGTGCAATTGAATTGTCATATGATCTAACAACCCCATATATATATATATATATACTTAACCAGATAGGTATATATATATATACCTAGCCAGAACAAAAGGCCAAATATTGTATGGTCCCACTAATATGAACTAACATTAATGGGTGGAATTTGAGAGTTAAATTTGAGAACACAGGTTATCAGGCGATAGACAGAGGGTAGAGTTTGGGCATTTAATGCTGAAGGAGTACAGAGTGTTCAACAGCATTGAATGCAAACATCCAGAAATGGATAGCACAATACTATCTAATGGTAGCCCAATATTGTAAGTACACTGAATGAAGCTGAGTACAGTATGATTGAGAGAGAAGGACTGGGGGCATGTATAAGCAAAAGATAGAGAATAATGGAGACTGCAACAGTATAACTTAGTGAAGCTTAGAATGAACAATGATGATGATTAAATATACAAACATAATCTTTTTCTTGCATGGGGAGAACAAATGAACTCAACATTGTAAGCTACTGAAAATGGGATGGATACAGGAAGAAATACAATGTGTACAAACTAGGGTTCAAGTTAACAACAACATTCTAATAGGCTTCCATTGAATGCAATAAAGTTAATATGTCAAAGGTAAATGTCAATAAGAGGAGAACATGGGAAAGAGATATGGGATTCTTGGTGTTTTTGTTGTATATCCTTTTAATTTTACTTTATTTTTTTGTTTTTTATTCTTCATGTTTTTACTCCTCCTCTTACTTTCTGGAAGAAATGGAAATGTCCTTGTATAGATTGTGGTGGTGAATGCATGGCTATGCGATTATACTAAGAACCACTGATTGTTTACTTATGTTGATTTCTATAGTGTGTGAATAAAGCTGTTTAAAAATGGATGGAGAGATACAAGTCCTGGAGAAAATATGGAGACAGAGATGCACCTACTCACTGTTGGTAAGGAAGCTGAATGGTGAAGCCCCTCTGGACATGAGTGTGATAGATCCATGGGAGGGTTGGGGTTATCTGTGATCCTGCACCTCTGCTGTTAAATGTATACTTGGAGGAACTGAGTATGGGGACAGAAATGGACATTTGCACACTGGTGTTTGTGACCACAGTGTTTGCAATTTGCAGTGGATATAGGTAGCCTAAGGGTACATTGACTAAGGAACTGGAAGTGGGAACTGCAGTGTAAACATACAAAGGAGTATTGAGTGGTTTCAAGAAGGAAAAGATTTGAGGTATGCAAGTAGGTGAATGAAACTTGAGGACAATATGTTGAGTGAAATTAGCCAGAAATGAAAAGACTAATATAAAACATCACCAACATGCAGTAACTATAATTTTCAAACTCAGAATTGAATTTATGAGCATAGGTTATCAGGAGAAGGCCTACTGTAAAGTTTCTTAGATTGTAAACTCTTACAACACACACAGCTTCTCCTGAGTTGTAGCTGTTATTTCTAAATTCTGAGTTGTTTAGCTTTTTCTGTGTAGCCTAGTTGTTTGATGAACTTCGGATATTTGTATGACACCTGAGACTCAGAGCTTTATTTCTGCAACTATGAAATTCAGCATTAACCCCATTCCACAAGAGTTAAAAAAAAGCTGAAAAAGAGATCAGACTTCAATTAGAGATATGAATGAAGCTGATCTGGACTAAGGTAAATTAGACCAAAGGGTAAAGGATGATAATGACTGTTTCTTAAAACTCTGACTCCTGTGTGAGACCAAAGGAAGAGATGTTTATTTAGTAGTACAATATCTAATTTAACTGGTATGGTCAACTTATTTGAATACCATAATTATGGGGAAACTTGTTGGTTTTTACAGGTAAATGTGATGCCCTGATGCATCCCAGAGTAATCTAGGCAGATGATAGAAAATTATTTGAAAAGTTCCCTTAAGGGACTGGGGGAAAATGTGGAAATATTAAACTTCCCCACCTGGGGAAGGCTTGATATTATCACAAGCTTTAGGGACTGCCAATTTGATGGGCTAGGCCCTTGATCTTGGAGTTTGCCCTTATGAAAGTTATTCCTGCAAAGAAGAAGTTAATTGTACTTATGATTATGCCTAAGAGTCACCCCAGGGAACCTCTTTTGTGGTGGATATGGCATTTCTTTCTAAGCCAAAATCACAGGTAAACTTACTGCCTTACTCTCTGCACAGAACATGACTCCCAGGGGTATAAATCTCCCTGACAGCATGGGACATGAATCCTGGAGATGTGCCTGGCCCTGGCATCATGGTATTAAGAAAGTCTTTTTGACCAGAAGGGAGGAGAGAAATGAAGCAAAATAAAGTTTCAGTGGCTACGAGATTTCAAATAGAGTTGAGAGGTCATTCTTGATATTATTCTTATGCAGTATATAAATATCCCTTTTCAGCTTTTGGTGTGTTGTAGTAGCTAGAGGAAAATACTTGAAGCTGTTGAATGGTTATCCAGTAACCTTGATTCTTGAAGAAGATTATATAACTATGTAGCTTTTGTGCTGTGCCTGTGTGATTGTGAAAATCTTGTGACTGACACTCCCTTTATCCAGTGTATAGACAGATAACAAGAAAATAAAGACAATAAATGAATAAATAATATCAAAGGATGTAGGGAATACAGATGTTTTAGGTGTTCTTTTATTTTTATTTTTATGCTATTTTATTTTATTTTTTTGGAGTAATGAAAATGTTCAAAACTCTAGTGTTATGATTAATCCACAACTATATGATTATACTGTGAACCATGGTTTGTACACTCTGAATGTTTATATGTCAATAAAATTGCATTAGAAATAAAATAAAATGGAGCCTCGGAACAAAGGTCATGGTAAATGTGCCAGTTTGAAAGGATGTATATACCCTAGAGAAGCCATGTTTTAATCTTAATCCCATTTTATAAATCCAACCATTTCTTCTAATCTTTATTCAGTACTGTATGTTTGAATCTGTAATTAGATCATCTCCCTGGAGATGTGACTCGATCAAGAGTGGTTGTTAAACTGGATTAGGTGGTTATGTGTCTCCACCCATTCCAGGTGGGTATTGATAACTTTACTGGAGTCCTATAAAAGAGAAAATATTTTGGAGAAATTGAGAGATTCAGAGAGAGCAGAGAATGCTGGAGCACCATGAAGCAGAGAGTCCACCAGAAAGTGACTTTTAGAGATGAAGCAGGAAAACGCCCCCCAAGGAGCTTCATGAAACAGGAAATCAGGAGAGAAAACTAGCACATGATGCTGTGTTTACCATGTGCCCTTCCAGATGAGAAAGGAAGCCTGACTGTGTTTGCCCTGCACCTTCTCACTTGAGAGAGAAACCCTGAATGTGAACAGCCTTCTTGAACCAAGGTATCTTTCTCTGGATGCCTGATTGGACATTTCTATAGACTTGTTTTAACTGGGACATTTTCTCAGCCTCAGAACTGTAAACTAGCAACTTATTAAATTCCTTTTTAAAAAAGTCATTCCATTCCTAGTATATTGCATTCCAGCAGCTAGCAAACTAAAACAGTAAGTGTATAACCATAACAGTCTTTGTTGAGACCTCTGAAAAGTCTGAGATGGCATCTAGTGAACTCTTTTAGCTAAACCACAATTCTTCTAGGAGTTTTAAGGGTTTGGTGGCACCAAAGTCTGGCATTACTGAAATAGGGACAAGCCTGTCTTAGAAAGAATTGTAGATAAGGCTTTTAGGGCATGGAGTGAACTTAAACCAGATATAAGGTAAATTCATATATTTTTTCTTTACATGGGCAGGCATGGGGAAATTGAACCAGGGTCTATGACATGACAGGCAAGAACTCTGCTACTAAGCCACTGTTGCCCACTTGGTAAAACCATATTTTAAAAAAAATTGTACTAAGAAAAGTACCACCAGCTTTGATTAAAAGATACTGAGACCTTTCAAAACAAAAAATGTGCTTCTTGGCCCCAAAATAACTGTAAGCAAAAAGCAGAATGAGAAAGTTATTCAGCTATAAACACAGCTATTTCTTTTGTTAAACAAAAGAACACTCAGGGAGAGCCAAGGGAAAGGAAAACAATAGAAAAAAGTTAAAATCAATGGATTGAAAGACCAATTCCATGGAGGAGAATGTGAATATTGGTTCACACATCACAAATTATCAAAGAGAGTTCTGAAACATATTAAATGGCAACTGATCATGATCAAGTATATTTTATTTGTATTATTAAAGAATAATTCAATATAAGGCATGGTACATTGAAAAATATTAGCACAAATTTTTCCATTCATAAATAAATGTCTTTTCAATGTTTCATTACCACTTCTCTGTTCAAAGGATGGATATTATTTCCCCATTGATTTTGATTTGGCTTTGTGACTAGCTTAGATTAATAGAATATGATAGGAGTAACATTCTGGAATTTACAGGCTTAGGATTTAAGAGTTTAAAATTTTCTCTTCATGCCCTTAGACCTTTGTGAATACCATGCTGTAAAAAGCTCTGATAAATAAACTCTGAAAATAAAAAGACACATTGAGAAGGGGGACCTCAAACATGAAAGAACACATAAACAATGAGAGAGAATGGTCCAGCCAGATCCATGTAGATGAGCCAGGTATGTTAGTGAGGTCTTCTTAGATACATTCTGCACAATTGACAAACCCAGTCAACACTACATGAAAGAGAGTTGAACCATCACTGTTAAGCTCTGAACAAATCCTAGAATCATGAAAAGTGATACACACCAATGGGAAATGTTAAATTTAGGAGACTGGCAATCTGAATTGTTAGCATGAATATAAAAGAACTGATTTTAAGAGTGAAAAATAATACACACAACCACTAAGGAAAGCTCTTTGACATTTTTCATGAAGTTTAACTTTTTTTTTTATCTTGTAAGGGCTGGTGTACTCTTTCCACTCAAATGTTGACCTTCTAACCTGGCCCATAACCCCCTCACGCAGACAACATATGATAATGAAGGACTCAACATATCTTCATCTGTGATTGGTCAGGTATGAGGCTTACTTGATTGTTCCTCTCTAAGGGCAGCTAAATACACAAATGAAAGACTCAACATGCCTTCATTTGTGGTTGGTCAAAGACAAATGAATAATTACAGTAATAAGGTGTAGAAAACTCACTTTTTAATTGGCTATTTTCTAAGGCTAGACTCCTTTGTGTTAGGGACTAAGCCAAAAGGAGCTTGCGTGCCCCCATGATTTGCACTCACTAGCCACTTGTTCCTGTGAGTCCCTTTCTCATGAGAAGGAAACAAAAGAGCTTCTGCCATACTGCATGAGTGACAGAAGCACTAACTTGAACTAGCAACGTTAAGCTGGTAACACTGAACTAGTAATGCTGATCTGGTAACACTGCTCCATACAATCCTATATTCCAGCCACTCCACTCATGTAGATATTTCTAATGTAAGAGGGAATGAAAACAAATGTCCACAGAAGGACTTTAAAAGAATGTCCTTGGCAGCTTTATTAATAATTATTCCCTAAACTGGAGATAAGAAGACACAAGAATTGTTTTACACTTAAATGGGACATTTTAATGGATATATGTCAAGCACATGTTGATTATAAGAAGCCAGACACAATAGAGTACACACTGTATGCTTGTATTTAGGTTACTTTCTTTGGTATGTTGCATGGTGTGGGGGTGGTCACTTTTCATTCCTTTTCCATGTGAGTATCCCATTTTTGCAGAAGTTTTTTTGTTTTTGCTGAATTTTTTTGTTTGATTGGCATTTTGCTTGTTTTTTTTTTAAGAAGGGCATGGGCAGGAATTAAATTAGGTTCTCCTGCATGGCAGGTGAGAATTCCACCACCGAACTACCCTTGCATCCCCTGTATTTAGGTTACTTTTAAGAGCACACAAAACTAACCAAGGTTGGTAAAAATCAGAGTAATGGTTAGTTTTTTATATACATATAGATAGATAGATAGATAGATAGATAGATAGATAGATAGATAGATAGATACAATTGGCTGAAAAGGGTCTCAAAGCAACTTTCCAGTGTGATGGGAATATTCTGTCTTGATATTTGTGATGATTAGTAGGCATATAAATGCTCAAGAATTCATAGAGCTGCATACTTAAAGTTCAGAAATTTTACTGTACATAAATTACAAGTCAGTGAAGTTCAGGAGAAAGTGCCGTGCGCATGTACACACATACACTAGCTTTGATCCTCTGTTTACTCTTCAGTGAATTTCTCTTTCATACATACTTGCATGTGTCCATAAATGACATATAATTCAGGTTTAATTATTTCAAAATAGGTTGTAATAGCTAAATAAATGGAAATAACCTATATGCCCATTTTTAGGAAAGAATTTTTTAAATGCTATATATTCATAAATTGAATGATAGTATTCATTCAATAGTTGGGGAACTTCATGCATAAATACAGACAATTCTCCAAGATACATTGTAGATGAAAAAGCTGAGGTACAAAATATTGTGTATTGTATGTCTCAAATATGTAAGTATGCTATAAAGGGGGATGGAACATATAAGAAAATTTACTTATATAATGATGCTTTTGAAAATTCACACAAGAAATTGATAATAGTTTCCTCTGTGCAGTGTGGATTTTAGATCAAGGACTAGAAAGGGAAAATTTCTCACTTTGTACATATTTATACTTAAAAAGTATTTATGAAAAAAACATTTGTGTAAGCATAGTTCCCATGCAAAAGCGATATGTTTAAAATATTATACTTTATTATACTACCATCTCCATGTTAGTAAATTGCACCATAATTCACAGTCAATCCATCAAAAATTTTAGGAGTTATTCCTGATTCCTCACTTCAGACATGTTATCAATGAACAAGTCCCACAGTTTTACCATCAAAATGTATGTCAAGTTCACTTTATTTCTTCTACCACTATGTCTTCTTCTCACCCTAACTTTCTTAGCCCTCATAAGCTCTTGTGTCTGGTATTACAAAATCTCCAAACTGTTTCTTCTACTCTTGGCTCCCTCAAATCCGTTCTCTACAGTCGTCAGAGTGCCTTTTTAAAAATGTAACACACATTACAGCACTCTCCATTATACTAAAGTAAGAACAAAATGTCGTGCACTGGGCAACATCTGCCTTCCTCCCTGACCTTGCTTAAACTTTTCTACCATTTATCCATTACTGTCTTGCCACTCTGCTCTCTTCTCTGCTTCTCAGGGCACCAACTTTCCTCCCCTTTGTGGCCTTTGTCCTTGTTTATTCCACTGCTTGGAAAGTGTTTCTTTTAGATGGCCCAAAGGCTACATTTGCCTAGTCATTCCGACCTAAACTCAAGTGTTCCTCTTCTGAAAGGACTTTTTAAAAATTTAAATGTTTAAATTTCTCTAAAATAGCACTCTCTGTTTTCCCAGGCACTCTCTGACCTATTACTTTATTATAATTTTTATTCTCTGACATTTTATTGCCTGTTACCTTCATTGTTTGTCTGGCTCTCTCCACTAGAATGTGAAATGAGACTGTTCAGCACAGTCCCTGTTGAAATGCTGGCCAATAAACTGTCTCCCATATTATAGGGCTCTGTGTTTGGTATTTTCACCATAAACGGGTGTTTTATTGTCTAGTAAACCAGTACAGATCAATCTAAGAAACATCTATGAAAAAGGCAAAAACATAATGAGTATTCAGTTTATTCTAATATTCTAAAACAAAATTTAATACTCTAAAATATTCTAAAATAATATTCCAAACTTCTAAAAATATTCTAAAATATCCTAAAATGGTAAAGCTTTGTCAGAAGAGCAGAAGACTTATTGGGGACTAGTTAAGATCTCAATATCATTTTCCTCCATTGTAGTAAATGCTGAGAAGAGAGATATCTGGGAAGTCAGTAATTATAAAAACAGAAATCAAAAGAAAGCAAAATTGCATTGTCAAGGATTTCCCTTCCTTAACCTCCCCCCATCTCTCTCTTCCTTTGTCCTGTATATTTTTTTGTGGTACATACATTTATGTGGGTATTGTTTCACTGTCTCTTAATCTTTTCTCCTAATTTTTCATGCTTGTATTTCCATTTTCCTCTTCTGTTCTTCTTTTTTTCCAATTACCTTTCTTAAGCTTTTTTGTATAATGTAGCATATATACAAAGGAAAGAAAGAAAGAAAAAAAAACAATAGTTTTCAAAACCCTCTTCAACAAGTAGTTACAGGACAAATCCTGGAGTTTGTCATGGACTACCATACCATCATCTCAGATTTTTTTCCTTTGAGCTGTTCCAGAACATTGGAGACTAGAAGGCATAAATATTTTCTATTATCACAGTTGACTTTCTTTATTATTTTTTGTGCAAAGTAATATATATATATGTATGTATATATATATATATACAAAAAAACTATAAATTTCAAAACACAGCACAACAATTAATTTTAGAGAGTTTGGTATGGGTTAAAATTCCACAATTTTAGATTTTTATTTCTAGCTGCTTAAGATACTAAAGACTAAAGGAAATATTGATATAATGATACAGCAATCATACTCATTTGTTAAACCTTACTTTCTCTGTTTAACTCCACCATCACCTTTGATCTTTCTGTCCCACTCTCTAAGGGTATTTGGGTTAAACCCAGTCTAAATTTTTCATGTTGGAAATGGTTGTTAATAATATGGGATAAAAGGAAACAACTTTGAACATATGTCATTTTATTTGTAAGTATGTTTATAAAGTAAATTCCAAGAAAAAAAGAAAGTTAGAAATATGGATAAAATGATCATTGGGAAAACCCTAACCAAAACCATTCCAGCCAGTACTAAAGAACATCTAAGGCAATATATGTGATTTTACCAATGTTCCATGCACTAGGGCAACTTTCTGGAAACCTACAATCTCCAGCTGGGTCCTAGGACCAGATAAGTCCTGAATCCTAGAGGGGCCAGTCTCTCCAGAACATCAGCTACTTCCATCCCCCTACCCCATATTATTGACAACCCCTTCCAACATGAATAAGTTAAAATGGACATAGCCCAAATACTCCTAAAGATAGGGATATAAAAATCAAAGGTGATGGTGGAGTTATATGGAGAAGACAGGATTTAACAAATGAATGTGAATATTGAATCATTAAATTGATATCTCTCACTAGGGATATTTGGGCTATGGCCATATTACTTTTACATGTTGGAAGGGGCTGTCAATAATAAATGATAGGGAGATGGAATTAGTTGATGTTCTGGAGAGGCTGGGCCCTGTAGGTTTCAGGACTTATCTGGTCCTGGGACTCATCTGGAGGTTGTAGCTTTCTGGAAAGTTACCCTAGTGCATGGAACATTTGTAAAATCATATATATTTCTCTAGACATTCTTTAGGGTTGGCTGGAATGGTTTTTGGTTAGGGTTTTCCCAATGATCTTTTTATCCATATCTCTAACTTTCTCTTTTTCTTGGAATTTATTCTATAAACCTACAAACAAAATGACAAAAGTTTGAAGTTGTTTCCTTTTAGCACAGATTACAACAGGAAAATGAAAATATTATTTCCCTCTCTTTAACTCTTTCTTACACTTTTCATCATCACCTGCTGCATTTCTGGCCAAACTGAACATTATTTGAATGAAAGTGTATTTGACTGTTTATTGTATTTATTTGACTGTTACTGTAAAATGTATGCTTGTTATTTTTACTTTAATGTGACTTAATCCATCCCATACTTCTTTTAATTTACAGCAAACTATGAAATTAAATTAAATTTGTATTGTTTTAAATATTTGTATTCTACATAATAATCTTCAATTGAAAACCAATAATGTCCTCAGTTTCCTATAGTAGAATATAAAAATCACACATTAAAAAAATGAATAAGTATATATGAAGATCACAATAGTTTTCTTTCATTTGAGAGGGCATACTCCTAGAGTTACATAAGACTCCATGCCACTCTCTAATTTAAAGAAATTCCTGAAAAATATTTTTAAGCATAATATATTCTCTTTCTGTGTACCTTTTCCTCACCAAATACATGCAGATACTAACATAATTACCATTGTTTTAGCCTCACTACCGTATGGAACAGCAATGGTTTCTAATCACATAAATGAATGTTTAATGTCTCAAATAACCTTCCTTGGCTTACACCTTCCTCATAACCAAAAATCATACATGATGTTCCATTATCGCTGTCACTGACAAAATGATAAGTTCAAACATCAAAATGACCCAGTGGCACATGTTTTGAGTATGTGATCCTTAAAATATTCTAATCATTTTTCTTTGCCTAGTTTTAATTAGCATTCTAGTAACTCCCATTGGAAATATTCTGAGGGGCTGAGGCATCTGTAAAACCCCAAAGCACATTTTCCATTGCTTCATTAATTAGCAGGGCAGAATTTAGAACCCATGCTATTTAATATGAGAAGACATATATATATATATGGTATATGTATAAGAAAAAACATTCAGGGATGATCAATTAATTTCTCTTCCAACAGAAAGAAGAGGATGGCCATTTGTTTGAGAGTTGCACTGGAACCCTGGAAAGGTAAAATTTTTGGTTATTCTTCATATTTAAAAAAATAGAGAGGAGGAAGAAATAGGAAAAAAACAAACATCAATGCTTTTCTTCTGAGACTTCTGCTTCCTTGACATGCATCAGAACAGAGTAATGCCACAAAAATAGTAAGGGTGGAATCTAAATCCAGATGGATAATGCCTTTTACCTACTTCCTCAAATAAATCTCCTGCTACTCCTGATGTTTAGTACTATTTTAAAATAGATCAAAACCTTTAATTCACTATTACTGTTTTAAAGGGAGAATTCAATAGATGGGATCATCACCACCTGGATTCTAATTTGGGTATCATGCAAATAACTGACATTTTTCCCCATTCTAAATCAGAGATAAAGAAAAGGAAGAGGTCAGGAATCCCAGTAAATCAGAAGGGCTAGACTAAGAATCAGGGACAAACTTGCCTGACTTCAGAATTTTGCAAAACTTCTGTTCTCACCTTCATATGTCAAGAGCTTCTTCTCTTGCTTATAATCCTTCCATTGCATGTGGTCTTAGAGGCTCAGAGTTAGGGATCCTCAAACTTAAAAAGACCTGATTCACAATCCCTGGTTGAATTAGCCAAGAAAAAATTACATAGACCCTTCTCTAAACCCCCATAAGTTTTTACCCTAAAATCTACTCTGATTCAAGCAGCCACCATCTCATCTGGGATTAACCAAGGACATTGACAAAAGACCTACTGACATAGTGTCCATTTGTCATTTTTATTAAAATTTATCTAATCACTGAGTGTTTCCTGTCTTAGCTCAATTTAACTGGTTGTGAATCAGCTTCTACTCATCTCATCTGATCTTCATATTAACCTCATGAAGTAGAAAGAGTGAATAAATTTCCATTTTATGGGTGAAAATTTCAGATTTAAAAATTAAATGGGGTGGTTCAATGATGGCTTAGCAGGCAGAATTCTTGTCTGCCATACCAGAGACCCAGATTCAATTCCTGGTCTTGTCCATGCAAAAAAAAAAAAAATGAATGACTTGCCTAAAGTTATACAATTAAGAAATTGTAGAAATAGTAAGCCAGGTGGAATGTTCCTTAAACCAGAGCTCCTTCTATAACATCCACAACATAACCTAAAATTTAAGCATATTAAAAGACTGGAGGTTTCTGTGATCTAATTTAGCTATCCCACTTAACTGATAAGTAATTGACTGGGTGAAGTTTAGTGTAATTGAATATAACTTTAATAGTAATTATCAATGTTAGTTTCAATTAATTTTTAATGTTCTTCAGACTGATCCACAGCTATCAAAACTTATGGAAACAGGCCATAACATATTTTAAGAACGCTAAAGATAGAGTCAATACTGTATCAGAAATTGCAATGCTATTTAGGAACTTTTCTTGAATGTATTTATATTGGAGGGGTGGTATTAAGAAGATTTACTTTAGGACAGAATGATGTCACCTCATTTTTATCAATATCATTTGTGAGCAGACATAATATGTTAAAAATGTGAAGTAATTAAAGAGTTGCTCAGGCTTAGTAAATTTCTAAGAAGATAACATTCAAGAGAAAGACTCAGCACTGAAGAGTGAGTAATTTTCAATCTGTAGAAAAACCCATTGGAGTAAAACAGCTGGGAAGCAATTTCCTTGCTGATTCTATCATGAAAGGAGTAAAACAATCCACTTTCTCCATGTCAATTGAAAAATGGGCAATGAAGACATTGAATGGAAAGATAGGTATTAAAGTAGAACAAATTAAGAGAACCAAATAAGAATGATATAAGGTTGAAATAATGAGGACAAAAAAGGGAAAACAAAGATTAATACAGAAGAGAGCAGCATGGAAGGAAAAACAAAGGTCATAGGGAGATAAATAAATTGTGAGAGAAAATAAAGAAGCTAAAATCAAATGTGTAAAGAATAATTGAGGGAGCATAGAATTTAAATATAGGATTATCAGGGAGAAAATGGAGAAGGGGGAACAGCAGGGGGAAATGAGTTGGGAAATACGAGACATGAGCCTAGGATGGTGATTATATCCCCAAAACCCTGGCCCCAGGAGAGGGTCTGATAGCAGTCTGGAATCCACGCATGTGCAGTGATGCCAGCAGGGGCTTGTGCATCTGTACTCTCTGAAAGGGCAGAGGGATGAGAGACCTTCCCTATTTCTTCCATCTTTCAGTGCCAAATGTCAATTTGTTTCAGCTGAAATAATAAGGAAACTTAGAGATAGTGGCAAACATACAGATTTCTATTTTAGCCTACACAGATATCATTTTTTCTCTTTATCTGATTAGGACAGAAAACTTGTCCCTGGAGATCCATTATTTGGGGGCTTTTACTGCAGGAACTACCTCATTCAAAATTTGAGTACACAGGAACAGAAGACACAAAAATGAAAAGCAGGAGGAAAAAAAAGCCTATTTAGGATGTTAAGTGGTTTGGAATTCCATCTGTTAGGTAACAGAGGGGAACAAGACAGGAAATAAAAGCAAAAGAAGACTGGAAAAGAGTATAGTTCTCAACTTACTCCTAAAGAGGCATGAAATAATCAATTTAAGTAAGCAACTGGAATGCAGAAAATGTAAGAATAGGTGGAAGACCTTTTCTGACTCACTTTCTAAAAAATAGTTTTCAGTTGACAGAGTGAGGTATGAATTTGCAAGTCAATGGATGCCTAGTGGGAAAAATAGAGAAGGGAGCTTCTAATGTAATTTGTAGGGAAATAAGCAAAAAAAATTGTTTGAGGTTTCAATTGGCTTAGACTCACTTTGGGTGTGTTCATACATGTGCAAGTATGTGTTAGCCTGTGTAAATATGTGCCCTGCACTATATCCATTACATAATATTTGCCTGCTAGTTACAGATGTCAAACACCTCAAACAGATATTCTGATGTTACTGTCAGTGTGCTCTGAAACATCAATGCATTGCTTATATTTTCCATGATTTCTGTTTTGACATTTTTGGCTGACTTTTCTTTATCCTTTTCCTCTCTTTTCTGTCTTTCTCACTCTGTTTTCTAGGTATTCTACTAATAATTTCTGTCATAGACCATTTGGTCTATGCAATCTCCCCAACATTCAACATTCAGTAGTACTTTAAAAAGTTTCATTGAGACACAGTTAACATATCATGGCATTCACTGTTTAAAGTGTACAATTCGATGGTATAATGGAGTTGTGCAAGCTTAGTTTCATTTTAGAACATTTTTCATGCTCCCCATAAAGAAACCTCATTATCATTTACTCTGATGAAAGCCTGAGGCCTAGGCAACCTCTTACTTACTTTTTGTATCTATAGATTTTCTTTTTCTGGACATTCCACATAAATAGAATCATAAAATATATGGTCTTTTGTGACTGACTCCTTCCACTAAACATAATGTTTTCAAGGTTCACCCATGGCATGGCATCATGTCTCAGCACTTCATTTCATTTTATTGCCAAACTGTATTAGATTATATTATCCATAGCACTTTTGAAAAACAAACATTGCATGTAACCAAGTATCAAAGGAACTACTGACATATGTCACAATGTAAAGTTTATTATAAAATAAAATCTTTAATTTCTTAAATTATTCAATTGAATAGTCAAACATGAGTAGGGATAGTAAATACATGAGCATTTAGTCATAAAATGTGTTTGTTGTAATAATAATAATATAAAATTAGAACAAAATCACAAATATAACATTTTTAAAAGGATGGGTTATAATAACATATGACAAACCGCTACTGTTTATGTGCATCCAAACGAATTATCATGTGTACCCCCTGGAGTGAGCCCTCCTCACTTTGGAGACCATTATGTAAACTAAGACTTATTTCTGGATGTATATAAGATGGATACAATTTTTATTTAGACTAAGTTAATATAATATAGCCAGATGAAGGGAAATCTTAAGGTTAGTAACCTAATTAAGTAGGTAAATAAAATAATACTAATTGATGAGATAGTAACTAATAAATTCCCAATCACGAACCTGTTTTTCTCTACCAGTTGCTAATGAGAGCAATGAAGCAAACTCATTGCAAATTTAAGAAGCAGCCTCAATGGCTTTATATTTATCATATATTAGACTACATATTCTTTGTGACCAATTCCATCTCTAGTGTTGTTTGACTTTATTAATCAAGATAGCCAAAATATTTTGCTTCATTCTCATAAATAATATATAATAAGAAAATGTTTGTGGAAGGGATATAATTTGGCTGTCATTCTTGAATCTAAAGAAGTAAATTATGGATATTTAGTGAGCAAATGAGACTTGATATATATAAATTATAATACAAGCACAAAATGTGGAGCAGAACCCCATCAGGGATGTCATTAGGGGACTTCCTCTAAGTTAAGTGAAATACAGGTTTCTTGCTTGACATTCTGATGGCTTGTTTGGGGTAAGGATGTGTAATGGTATCAAACTAGAACCATACTATAATAACTATTAAGGAATACAATCCAGAAAACAATGCAAATAACCAATGTCTAGTAACTGGGGACTCTAGGAACTAAAGGAAAGAAGGATCTGCAAAAGCACTGCTCTCTTGAGACGATAAGGGACCAAAACCCTATAAGTAATCTGCATGTACCACATCAAGACAAACAACAACAACAAAAAATGTACAACCTTGATAATAAGAAATTTATAAAATACCTCAAGCAAAGTACATACCAATTCTATGGCATCAGCAACATGGTACCTTACAGATTTGCAGTTACTTAGAAGCACATGATTGCATGGGAATGAAATCATGGTTCTAAGGATTATGTCAGTGTGGAATTAAGAAAATTAAGATTAGAAGGGTGTATCCAGGACATTGGAGAATGATAGGACATAAATTACTTTGTGCTGGAGAATTGTTGGATGTAGCAAATATTGTCTTTAACTAGAGAGGAACTATTAGATAGATGGTAGAGTGGTTAAAGCATACAACATTTTGCTCTTTGTATTCTGAAGACTGAAGAGTGATGGAGAGAGACAACAGCACAGAGGTGACAGAATTCATCCTTCTTGGTCTTACCCAGTTTCAAGATGTTCAACTTCTGTTCTTTGTACTAGTCTTGATTTTCTACTTCACCATTCTACCTGGAAATTTCCTCATCATTCTCACCATTAAATCAGATCCCAGCCTCATGGCCGCTCTGTACTTCTTTCTTGGCAATTTGGCTTTCTTGGATGCATCCTACTCCTTCATTGTGGCTCCCAGATTGCTGGTGGACTTCCTCTCTGAGAAGGTGATCTCCTAAAGAGGTTGTATCACTCAACTCTTTTTCTTGCATTTCCTTGGAGCAGGGGAGATGTTCATTCTTGTTGTGATGGCCTTTGTCCACTACATTGCCATATGTCGGCCTTTACACTATACAGCTGTCATGAATCCTAGAGCCTGCTATTCATTATTGTTGGCACTCTGGCTCGGAGGCTTTGCTCATTCAATTGTACAAGTAGCTCTTATTCTCCACTTGCCCTTCTGTGGTCCAAACCAGTTGGATAACTTATTCTGTGATGTCCTGCAGGTGATCAAGCTGGCCTGTACAGAAACCTTTGTAGTGGAGCTCCTGATGGTTTCCAACAGTGGCTTGCTCTCCCTCTTGTGCTTTCTGGGGCTTCTGACATCCTATGCAGTCATTCTCTGCCATGTAAAGGACAACTCCTCTGAAGGGAAGAGTAAGGCACTGTCCACATGCACCACCCATATTATCATTGTGTTTCTCATGTTTGGACCTACCATTTTCATTTACACTCGCCCCTTCAGAGCTTTCTCAGCAGACAAAGTAGTTTCTCTCTTCCACACAGTGATCTTTCCTTTGATGAACCCTGTAATTTATACCCTTCACAACCAGGAAGTGAAAATTTCCATGAGGAGGCACTTGAGTTGGCACACAGTTTGCTGAATGGAATAGAAGAATGAGAAAAGAAAGAGATGAGAAAGTCCAGCTAGAATTAATTCAATTATCCATTCATGCAATTAGTCAGTCACTTAGCAAAAGCTTCATTTGTTAAGCTCTTTACAATTTTGAGGATCTTCTAGGCATTTGAATGAGACAGGTAAGATATCAGTTCTCTTTGAGTTATATTCAAGTGAATAAGAGCAGGTTAAACTATTTAATAAACAAATGACATGATTTCAAACAGAGATAGTACTCTAAATCAAGTAAAAATGGTGTTATGCTAGAGTTTGACTTTGGGGAGAAAGTAGTGACTTTAACTTTGGTGTCAAGCAAAGTCTTGTTGAGTGGTATTTTAGATGTTACCTCAGGGCCATGAAATATTCAACTGCTATTATCTGAGGGGAGAAAGTGTGAGGCAGAGGAAATTACTAGCACAAGGACCCAAAGATTTTATAAGCTTGGCATTTAAAGATCATAATAATTAGAGTAACTAAGTGTAGTTAATGTTAAAGTGACAAGTTTGAAAAGTTGATAGAGGCAAAATAATATATTTTAAGTAATTATAAAAAGTTCAATTAACTCAAATTAGAAGGGGAACTATTGAAAGGCTTTAAGCAAGAGAGTAACTAGTTTTATTTCTTCTTTGAATTAAGGCAAGAACTTCAAGATTCTGGATAAAGCCACAAGTAGAAAATTATCACTAAGAGGAAAGCATTGTGCTGCTAAGTAATTTTTGATGGTCATTTTAAGAGCTAGATATTTCCCCTAATTTGGTAGAAAGAAGAAAAGTAAGCTGTGCTGTTTTTTTGGCAACTGTCATGAAACAATTTAATTTTATATTTCACAGTTTTGAATATAAAAATTTTATATTTTAACAGTTCCTACTGGTGATTTTTTTAAATCTTAAAGAAGAGTTTGCATTTACTCACAAATGATGTCACCTTGAATGCAATGATGATAGCTATTTGGTGTGTTAGTTGGTAAATACCAACTAACTAAATGTTGTAGATAACTAAATGATTGTGATTATTTTTAAAAGGGCTAATATAAGTCATTAGGTCCTTTCAAAACAATGAAAGACTGTAAAACTAAGATGCAGGCCTGGAATCCAAAAACAAATCCCAAAACACTGCCAAGGAATTTGTCTATCAAAGGAATGCTGTTCTTGCATCAGTTATGGAGTTGGAGAATAAGGAAGGAATAAGGAAGTCATGTTTTTGACAGCTGGTTTCAGGATAACAGCACTTAAACCATGACTCATGATTAGGAATATACACCAAAGCTGCTATATTACTGCAGATGTCCCTACATAAAATGGAATACATATTCTGTTGTCTTTTTTACATTTTCCTCATTTCTAAGTTAAACCTTATGTAAGTGAATTAGAAATAGTGAGAAAACATCAGTTTCTGATTTTAATTCTGGAGTACACAGATGCACCAGTTTTATTAGGGCTTAAAATCCACTTCAACTGAGTAAAACCTCTGCCTGGATTGAGGCAGAGTTTCTCATCCTTAGCATTATTGACATTTGGACCACATAATTATTGGTTGTGGGTACTGTTTTGTGCATTGTAGTATGTATTACAGCATCCTTGACTTCTATGTGGTAGCTGCCAGTGATATCTCCTCTGTTGTAGTTACCAAAATTATCTCCAGATATTACTGAATATTCCCTGGAGAATGAATTTATTCCCAGCTGAGAACCACTGGATTAAGGTTATCTCATATTTAAGTGGGCAAATTTTCTTTTTGAGAATGTGAAAAGGTCTGGAGCCTATAAAACTTACAAGGTTTTGTAAATATCTATAATTAAGTGACAATGACAAGAAACATAAGATAGAAATGTTATGAAAATATTAGAGAAGAAAGAGAATAAGTTATCCAAATGATGGAAGTAGGTTTTAGCAAATTAAAATAGCAATGATTCATATGCTTAAGTGAATAGAATTGAAAGGCAAAGAGATAAAATATTAAAGAATTTCAACACTTACTCTACAGAAGCAGTTAAATGGAAATTCTAGAAATCACAAAAATTCTGAAATTAAAAATCCATTAGATGAGGTTAATATCAGGTAAAACCAAGGAAAAGGCTAACAGATGAACTGGAAGTTGATACAATAGAAACTATTCAAATTGAGATGTAGAAAGAAGGAAATTATTTGAAATTGGAAGAAATACATTGGAGATATAGTGAGAAAGTCTTTTATATGAGTAATTGAAGTCCAAATAGGATGGATAAAAAAGAGAATGTCTCCCATTTGAGAAAATATTTGAAGAAACCATTACCAGAACTTTCAAAAACTGGTAAAAGATCTCAACCCACATATTCAAATCTCTGTGATGTACAAGCACAAGGGGAATAAAGAAAAAATAAATGTTATCTGTGTTATAAAAATGAAAGACGTAAAGAAAATCTCAGAAGCAGGTAAATGAGAAAGACTCACTGATTTAAAATAAACAAATGAAAAGGTTATGGTTAACTTAGTGATAGAAACATGGGAGTCAGTTGACAATAGAGTTACATCTTTCAATTTCTTAAAGAAAATATTTCCAAACTAAAAGTATAAATGAGATTTTTAAAAATCCTTTAAATTAAGGTGAAATAAAGACATTTTCAGACAAACAAAAAACAGAGAATTTTCGTGCCTACAAATTTTCACTAAAAAATATATTAACAGGACTTCATATAAAAGAAAATAATTCTGTAAGGAGACACTAAATGAAAGAAAGAATAAAGAACAAAAACACTGTCAAATATGTTGGTACCTGTAGATAAATACACACTGAATATTTATAGAACAATACTCTGATGTGTTCAGGGATTTGCAGTATCTGTAGGTAAATTGTATGAGAGCAGTTAGAAGATGCCAGAAACGGTATAAAAGGAATTTAAGTGTTCTATAGCTCTAGCACTAAAAAGGAACACTAATCTTTAAAATAGCCAAAGAAATAAATAGTAAAATACTTTATAACTAACAAAGCTGCAGAAGGACATATATTATTATCATTATTGTTATTATTATTGCAAAATAATGTAAGAACAAAGAAAAAGAAATAAAAATTCAAAAGAAAACCCAAAACATCCCATTCTCCTTATCACCCCCTATAGAAATAATATATAATATAATATAATAATAATAGTAGACAAAATAATTTTTTTACTTTGTTTTATTACTCATCTACCCATATGCTGGAGAAAGAGTGTCAGTCACAAGGTTTTTGCAATTACACAGTCAAATGATAAAAGTTATAAAGTTATACAATCATTAGCAAAGATCAAGGCTACTGATCTTTACAGTTGAACAATTTCAGGTAATCCCTTCTGCTATTCTAATACATTTGAAGCTGAAAAGAAATATCTATATGATGCATCAGTAGTCATAATCATTTGTTAGACACTAATTTCTCAGTTATATCTCTCATTTGATCATACTCTCAATCCTCAGGGATATCTGGGTAATGACCATTATAAACTTCTTCATGATGGAAAGGGGTGTCAACGTTATGGGGTAGAGGAATGAAACTGATTGGTGGTCTTGGAGAAGCTGGTGTGTCTGGATTTAAGGGCTTATCTAGCATAGGTTAAGTTTCTGAAAAAAATTACTATGTAAAACTTTCACAGAGACTTAGAAAGAGCCCAGGGAACTATCAGATTATGCACAAAGAGCACAACATCACAGAATTTAGAAATAGCAGCTAAAGCTTAGGAACGAATGTGACTGCTGTAAATGCTTACAATATAAGAATATTTATAGTAAGCCTTATTGAACATTATGTACTCCTTAATCATTGATTGCCCAATCTTTGCCCACTTCCTATCTCCTGATAACCTATGCTCCTGAAAGTAATTTTCAGAGTTTGCACATTATAGTTAGTTTATATTAGTGAGATCATGCAATATTCATGCTTTTGCCTCTGGCTCATTTCAACATAATGTCCTCAACGTTCACTCACCCAGCTGGATGCCTCATGGCTTCATTCTTTCTAAAGCCACACATTATTCTGTCATATATATTCACCACAGTTTGCCCTTCTGTTCATAAATTGATGTCCCCTTAGGCCACCTTCACTTGATGGCAATCATGAATAATGCTGACATAAACATCAGTGTGGAATGTCTACTTGTGTCCCTACTTTCAGTTTTTCCAAGCATATACCTGATAACAGAGGTGCGGGATCATATGGCAACTCTATACTTAGCTTCTGTGGAACCATGAAACTGCCATCTGGTGGGGCTGCAGCATTCTCCTTCCCTACCCACAATGTATAGGTGTATCTCCCTTTCCACATCTTCTCCAGCACTTGTAACATAACCCTATACATAGCTTCCTGAAGAACTGCTACACTGCCTTTCAGAGCACCTACACCATTTTACATTTCCACTAATAGTGAATAAGTGTACCTGTTTCTCCACATCTCTCCAGTGCTTTTAGTTTTCTGTTTTGTTGAAAATAGCCATTCAAGTAGGTGTTAGATGATATCTCATTGTGGTTTTGATTTGCATTTCCCTAATAATCAGTGAAGTTGAGCATCTTTTTATATGATTTTGAGCCATTTGGTTTTCTTCTGTTTTGTAGCTTTCTGTATAGGTCTTTCATGTTTTGATTAAATTTATTCCTAAATATTTGATTCTGTTCATTATTATTATAAATGGATTTTTTTCTTGATTTTCTCCTCAGATTACTCATCACTGGTGTTTAAAAACATTACTGATTTTTGCATGTTGGTTTTGTATTCTGCCACTTTGCTGTATATGTTTATTAGCTCTGTTAGCTTTACTGCAAATTTTTCAGGATTTTCTATGTATAGGCTTATACCATCTGCAAAAAATGAAAGCTTTACTTCTTTTCTTTCCAATTCATATGCCTTTATTGGTTCACCTTGCATAAATGCTCTGGTTAGAACTTCTAGACAATGCTGAATAACAATGGTGACAGTAGGCATCCTGTCTTTTTCTTGATTTTTAAAGGAAAACTTTCAGTTTTTCCCCATTGAGTATGATGTTTGCTGTGGGCTTTTCATATATTCCCTCTATCATGTTGAGGAACTTCCCTTCTATTCCTATCCTTTGGAGTTTTTTCATCAAGAAAGAATGTTGAATTTTGTCAAAAGCTGTTTCTGCATCAATCAAGATGGCCATGTGGTTTTTCACCTTTGCTTTTTGATGTGGTATAGTGCATAAATTGATTTTCTTGTATTGAACCAACCCTGCATATCTGTGATAAAACCCACTTGGTCATGGTGTATAATTCTTTTAATTTGCTGCTGGATTCAATTTGCAAGGATTTTGTTGAGGATTTTTACATCTATATTCATTAAAGAGATTGGCCTGTAATTTTCTTTTCTTGTAGTATCCTTGTCTGGCTTTGGTATTAAGGTGATGTTGGCTTCATAGAATGAGTTAGGTAGCTTTCCCTTCTCTTCAATTTCCTTGAAGATTTTGAGCAGGATTGTTCCCAGTTCTTTCTTGCATGCTTGTCTGGATTCAAATGTGTAGCCACTGGGTCTTGGACTTTTCTTTTCTGGGAGGGTTTTTTTTGGACGACTAATTCAATCTCTTTACTTTTGATTCATTTGTTAAGGTCCTCTATTTCTTCTCGAGTCCATGTTGGTTGTTCATGCTTTTCTAGGAAGTTGTTCATTTTGTCTAGGTTGTCTAGTTTGTTAGCATATAGTTGCTCAAAGTATCCTCTCATTATCTCCTTTCTTTCTGTGAGGTTAGTAGTTATGTACCACTTACATTTCTGATTTTATTTATTTGCATCCTTCTCCAAGAGTCCATCAAGTTTATTGATTTTCTCAACAACCAAATTATGGTTTTGTTGATTCACTGTATTGCTTTCATGGTCTCAATTTCATTTATTTCTGCTGTAATCTTTCCTATGTCTTTCCTTCTGTTTACTTTGGGGTTAGTTTGCTATTCTTTCTCTAGTTCCTCCAGGTGAGCAGTTAATTCCTCAATTTTTACTCTTTATTATTTTTTAATACAGGTGTTCAGGGCAATGGATTTTCCTGCCAACACTACCCTTGCTGCATCTAATAAGTTTTAATATGTTATGTTCTTATTTTCATTTGTCTAGGCATTTTATTGATTTCTCTTATAAGTTCTTCCATGACCCACTGATTGTTTAAGATTACGTTGTTTAGCCTCCATATATTTGTGAATTTTACAGCCCTCCACCTGTTATTGATGCCCAGCTTAATTCCATTATGATCTAAGAAAAAGTTTTGTATAATTTCAATCTTTTTAAATTTATTAGAACCTGCTTTGTGAACCAAAATGTGCTCTAGCCTGGAGAATGTTCCATGAGCACTTGAGAAAAATGTATATTTTACTACTATGGAGTACAATGTTCTGTAAAGTCTAGTTCACTTATCATATTATTTGAGATATGTTTCCTTATTGATCATCTGTCTAGTATTCTATCCATTGGTGACAGTGATGTATTGAAGTCTTCACCTATTATTGTAGAGATGTCTACTTCTCCCTTCAGTGTGGTCAATATTTGTGTTATGCATTTTTAAGGATGTTGGCATGGTGCATATTTTTATTGTTATTTCTTCTTGAAAAATTATTCCTTTTGTTAATAAACAGTGTCCTTTTTCTCTTTTAATTGTCTTACATTTAAAGTCTAATTTGTCAGATATTAGCATAGCTACCCCTACTATTTTCTGGTTATTATTTGTGTCAAATTTCTATTTCAAACCTTTCTCTTTCAATCTATTTTTGTCCTTAGGTCTAAAATGAGTCTGTTGTAGATAGTATATATATGGATCCTGTTTTTTTGATCCATCCTGCCAGTCTATGTCTTTTGATTGGGGATTTTAAATCCATTAACATTTAATGTTATTACTACAAAGGCAATAGTTTCTTCCACCAGTTTGTCCTTTGGGCTTTGTATGTCATATCTTATATATTTTCTCTTTTTACCTTCTTAGTTATTCTTACTGGTTAATCTTCATTTCTATACACTTCTACAAGCCTCTCTTGTCTTTTCCTATCTGCCTGTAGTATACCCTTTAATATATCTTTTAGAGAATATATCTTGTTCACAAGCTCTCTTTGTCTGTTTATCTGTAAATACTTAAAACTTTTACTCATTTGTGTGTGCTTGTGTGGGCAGACACTGGGAATCAAACCCAGTTCTCCAGCATAGCAGGCAAGAACTCTGCCACTGAGCCACCACTGAACTGCCCTCTCACTCATTTTTGAAGGATCATTTTGCCAAATTCTTCAGCCACTTGTTTCTTGGGGACTGGAAATCTTACAGGGTTCTCAAGCAGACCTCCAATTGCCCTTGCCAGGAGCATGTTGGGAAAGACAGGGCTCTACTTTTTGTACGTTGTAACTGTTGTGTGTTTAGGACAATCTTGGCTTTGCTTTTTGTAGGTTGAAACTGCTGCTGATATCCTATCTATTCGGGTGTAAACTCTCTGAATGATTGCCACTATTTGTGTTAGGCCTTGATCCTCCTTTTCTTGGTAAAGATACTTCCTTTAGGGAGCTATCCCCTTCACCTGATTAATTACTTTGTCTCTCAGTCATTCCTTAATTCTACCCTTGCCTGGGTCAGGGTTGGAAACTGAGAGTGCCTTCTACTTTATTTAAAGAACTGTTTTATGAAAAGAAAAAAAAAAAAACGAAGAAACTAAAAGAAAAAAAATCTGCTGTCAGAGCTGGTCCTAGCCACCCTGTCTTCTCCAAACAAGAGCCAGAGTCAGAACCCAGCTCTATGTACCCCTTGCCCTGGAGCACATCCCTTTTGCAGTATTCTGTGCTCAGCCATCTCCAGAAAACTGTCTTGCTTTTTTTTTCTGGCCCTGCCTCCACCCTACTGGAGCTGATAACAATCTCGAAGTTTCTTTCTTGTTTGCCTTGAAGGCAAACCAGGTTCATCCACAAGGCTCAGAGTTGATATTCAGCAGGCCAAATTTATTAAACAGAGCCACAGTTGGATCTTGGTTAAGCTCTCCTTCTCTTGCTCCTAGTAGTGAGGGGTAATGTTTCACACTAGAGAAAGACTCCAAATCATCTTGCTGTATCAGTAGGGGAGGGGTGCCAACCTCCACAGCATGGAAGAATTGACTTACAGTTCTGTGTTGTGAATTATCTATCTCAGCACTTCCATTCATTCCATACATGTGTATAATTGGATCTGGTCACAGAAGTTCCCCAGAAAGTTGTTCTAGATAGTTTCCAGCTATTCACTAGCTTCCCTAGAGTATGAACTAAATCACATCTGCCCCCCCACCCCCTTCCCCCATTCCACCATCACTGGTGTGTTTAGACCATTTACTTCCAACATTATGATTAGTAATATGATTAATTAAAATATGCTGCCAAATGTTTTCTCTTTGCTACTTAAATTTTTCCACTTTTTCTGATTTAATTCATCACTATTTACATTTATATTTATGATCACATTTTCTTCAATATTGGCTTGTTAGTTTAAAAAATTTCTGGTTGCCCTGAAGTTCATGACATATATCTTTACTCAATCACAGTGTACCTATAAACATTTTCCTCCTTTCCCTGTAGATTAAAGGCCTTCTATTAGTATACCCCTATCATTTTTTTCTATTGTTTTCATACATTTAATTTTGCATTTGCTATAAACACACAATACATTGATATTATTTTTCCTCTGGAGAGTGATATTATAAATCAACTAACAGTAAGTAAATATGAAATTCATTATTACTATTACGGCACTCTTCACTTATTTGTGTAGATCTGTATTTCTTTCTGGTATCAATGTATTCTTCTTGTAGAAATTGCTCAGCATTTCATTGAAAGCAGGTCTACTGGCAACAAATTTTATTTTTCACCTGTGTGAAAGAATGCTTATTTCTCCTTTATTTTAGAGGAAAATTTCCTAGGTATAGAATTCTGTCTAGATCTATTTTTCTTTCAGTATTTTGAATATTTCACTCCATTGTCTTTTGGCTTGAGTAATCCTCTTAATTCTTTGTTCTTATGTATGTAATGCAGTTAGCTTCAAGAGTTTCTTCTTTTGATTTTCATCAATTGAATAAGATAGGCCTAGGAGATGTTTATTTGCTTGTATTTATCTTGTTTGTATTTATCTGAACTGCTTGGATTTTTGGTTTAATATTTGTCATTAGTCTTTTTAAAATTTAAGTATTTCTTAAAATCCTCTCCTTTCCTATACTCTCTCTTTATTCTCTTTTGAGATTCCAATAATACACAAATTAGACTGCTTGATATTTTTCTACAGATCTTGGATACTCTGCTAATTTTTTTTTATTTCACTCATTTATCTTCTTTTTAAGTTTGACTAATTCCTTTTGGTCTATCTTCATGATTACTGATTCTTTCTTTAGTGGTATTAAATCTATTAATGAGCTTGTCAAAGACATTCTTAATTTGTTACTTTGGTTTTTAATAGATTTTAAATATTAAAAAATAAAGTAAATAAAAAATAAAATAAATAAAAATGAATAATAAAAAAATAATAGATTTTATTTGATTTTTTTCTTACAGCTTCCATTTTTCTTCTGCAAGTACTCATTATATCCTATATACTGATCAGCATTTCCATCAGAACCTTGACTGTATTAATAAGATTTTTTTCAATTTCCTTCATACTTTCAACATCTGGGCCAGATCTATAGTTCTCTTGATTCCTTTGACTCTTTTTCCCTTTCTTTTTTTATTGGTCTGTGTTCTAGTTTGCTAGCTGCCAGAATGCAACACACCAGAGATGGACTGGCTTTTAATAAAAGGGGATTTATTTTGTTGGTTCTTCAGAGGAAAGGAAGCTAACTTTCTACTGAGGTTCTTTCTTACATGGAAGGCACAATATGGTCTCTGCTGGTCTTCTCTCCAGGCCCCTAGGTTCCAACAACTTTTCCCAGGGTGACTTCTTTCTGCACCTCCAAAGGCCTGGGCTGAGCTGCTAGTGCTGAGATGAGGAATACCGAGAAGCTTAAGCTGTGCTGCATTGCACTCTCTCATTTAAGCATCAGCCAATTAAGTCAAACATCACTCATTGCAGCAGACATGCCTCCTAGCTGACTGCAGATGTAATTGGCAACAGATGAGGTTCACATATCATTGGCTTATGTCCACAGCAACAAGACTAGGTATGCTCACCTGGCCAAGTTGACAACTGACTCTAACTAACACATGCCCACCCCTTGTCAACTTGGCAACTTCAACTATCACCTTACACAGATGTAAAAAATTCTCTTGCCTTGGACCTGTGAATCTCAAAACAAGTCCGGTGCCAATAAGCAAAGGAGGATATTCACAGGATATAGATTGTCATTTCCATATGGGGAAATTGGAAGAGACACAGATGTAAAACATGCAGCAAAAGTGCCATGGAAATTCAAAGTCTGAAAGTCATTCATTCTTTGGCCATAGAAAGTGGCAGTCCCACCCTTTCCAAGGGCCTATGCAGTGGCTGGCCTCTTTCCAAATCAACCTTGGGGAACATCGAGGAGACCACCTCTGGGCTCCACTCTCTCCAGGCATCAGGGCCACCCCTGGGCTCTCTGCCATTTCTGGGACACATGCTCAACCCCTCCACATGGTGGCAGCCAGGCTCTCTCAGTCCCCCAAGGAGCGTGCTATGCCTTTTCCAAGGCCCGAGGCTGCACAACTCTTCCACTGCAATGAGAGGGGAGACTCATCCTCACCCTTCAGGGTAAACTCACCCTCTCGATGTATATTGGTGGGTCCACTCTCCTGGCCAAGGTTTTCTGGCTTCAGACCCGAGCTTCCATGGTTCTTACTCTGCAAACTCCAATTTTTTCCCTTTTGTGTCCTCCTTTGCCAATATTGGCAGTGGTTCCATTTACACCAACAGCCTCTTCAAGCCCTCCAAGACTTCTTCATCAATCTCTTCACAGTTCCTCCAAAGTCTCCCCCTTAGCGATACAAAACACAGTTCCAACAGATCTGGCATTTGCAAACTGCAGCAGCACCCCACTCTCCGGTACCAACTCTGTTTCAGTTTGCTAGCTGCCGGAATGCAACACACCAGAGACGGATTGGCTTTTAATAAAAGGGGATTTATTTTGTAGGTTCTTCAGAGGAAAGGCAGCTAACTTTCCACTGAGGTTCTTTCTTACATGGAAGGCACAAGATGGTCTCTGCTGGTCTTCTCTCCAGGCCCCTGGGTTCCAACAACTTTTCCCGATGTGACTTCTTTCTGCATCTCCAAAAGCCTGGGCTGAGATGCTAGTGCTGAGATGAGGAATGCCAAGCTGCTTAGGTTGTGCTGTGTTGAGCTCTCTCATTTAAGCACCAGCCAATTAAGTCAAACATCACGCATTGCAGCAGACACGCCTCCTAGCTGACTGCAGATGTAATTGGCAACAGATGAGGTTCACATACTGTTGGCTTATGTCCAAAGCAACAAGACTAGGTATGCTCACATGGCCAAGTTGACAACTGACTCTCTCTAACACAGTCTGTGTATGTCTCATAAAATTTTTGAAAATCAAAAGCCTCATGTAGGACAGTACAGACTGAGGTAAATGCATTTTATGGTTGGAAATGAGTAAGCCTTTCCTTCCTCTAGGCCTTTAGTGTTAGAATTTGTGTCACTGTATAGTCAAGGTGTGAGCAGGTTTCGAATTTTTTGTTGTGTCAGTGCATCACAGACTTCATATTCCTCCAACAGTACCCTGTGCTTTGGGTAAAGTATTGTCTGTTGGAATATTTTATAAAATGCTCGTTCTAACCTCAGGGTTAGGTCTTCATCTTGAACTGTTCCTTAGAGAAAGCCTTTCAAGTCTTTGTGTCTTCCCCACAAGTATTTCATAATTACTTGTGACTTAGTGTTTTCTAGTCTGTGGTTGAGTGTTGGGTGGTTGTTCTATGTTGTTATGACTCAGACTTGGACTTAGATAAACACTGGGCTCCTGGGTCTTATAATTCAACCTGCTCTGTCCTTTTGTCCCTTCCCTTTTGTATTTTTAAGTCAAACACTAATTAATGACTAATTGCTATTCATTAAGTGAAAAATGACAAATCAAATTTGAAGAAAATAATGTAAGCTCTAAATCTATTTAGTTATACTATAAATATCCAAATAATGTTAACAGAATTTTATAGTAATCCTTACTTGTAGGCCTTTGTGGCAGAAAAATGCTAAACTAATACAGTAGTAGATATAGTGCATTAATTAATGAATTAATAAATATTTGTATATATCTATATTTTCTATAGAATAGCTTTTGAAATTGCTAAATTCTATATTTCTTATGAGAAACAAATGTTCACTTTTTAATCTTTCCATTAGAATTCCCACTTTCCTTTTAAGATTCAATATTTGTAATGAAATTATCTTAATTACCTCTCTTTTCACATAATTTTACACATTATCTATTTTCTTGAGCATTTAAGAATAGTTACTTAAAATCCATTATTTTCTTACTCATATATCTGAATTTCTTTGCTTTAACTCTATTATCCCTTTTTTTATTAGTATGTGGTCCTTCCTCCTGGTATGTTGGATAATTTTATTTTTATTGAACATTTTGTATAACATATTGAAGAGGTCCTTGTGATGGTTTCGACCTCTAGAGGACATTTATTCTTTGCTCTTCCAGGCAGATAGTGTGAAGTCTTATCACCATTTATGGAAAAATAGATTTAATTTAGTCAAAACTGTAGACAGACTCCTAAGACAACCTCCCTACATGAAACCAATCTTTTAGTGTTCCTATGTAAATGATCCCACATAGGTCTGAAGTTTTCTTTGTATGAAAGTTTTTACCTAAAATTATTTTTCAAATAGATACAAAGACTACTCAAACTATTAATTTCTTCTTCAGTAAGTTTTGTTAGTTTGTATAATTCAGAAAATCTATTTTATCTAAAGTTTGAAGTTCACTGCCATAATTTTGTTCATAGTTCTCTCTTATTACCTTTTTCTCTGTCTAAAATTTATAGTATTTTCAAATCTACCATCATGACATTGGTCTTTTCTGGTATCTCTTTTTCCTGATTGGTATGCAGACAGAAACAACTAGAAAAGCTTTAGAAATGAGATATCCGTGCATTACCATTTAATGTTTAAATATCTTCACAGAAAAATTTATAGATCATATTATGTATAGAAACAAAAATACAAAATAGGCTAAATTGCAATTAACAAAAATTTTCAGTGTTTATATAATGAATGTAACAAAATGTAATTGTGGGTCATAAATAAGACAAAATATTTTAAAAGATATAAAATGTTTCTGAATGAAAAATCAATTATGTAAAGATGTTAATTTTTCTTACATTTATTATAATTTCAAAATCATGAGACTTATTCTAACTTTAGAAAATAATTCTATTTCATTTAGATAAAGTAAATAGCTAAGAAAACTTTGAATAATAAAACAACTACAGCATACTTACTGTACCAGACATTAAAATGTACTATAAAATATGAACATGTTACACTCATAATGATGAGCCTCACTGCCTTGTTATTCTTTGTAAATTTTTTTTCTGTGAATTGTTGCTTCTTTTTCTCTCTAATCTAAACAGTCCTAGTGAAGTCATACAAATGGATAAATGGATCTCATGAATAACAGATCAACTGTTTCTGACTTCATCCTCTTGGGACTTACCAGTTCTCAAGAAATTTGTATTTTTTTTTTGCAATCTTCTTTTTTGTTTGTATAGCTAAGAAATTTATGCTTTTCTTCTGTGGCAACTCCCAGAGTGATTGCAGAGTTCCTTAGAAAGCACAAGATCATATCCTTTTGGGGCTGCATAGCCCAGATATTTTTAATACACTTCTTTGGGAGTGGTGAGATGTCTCTCCTGATAACAATGTCCATCAACAGGTGTGTTACCATCTGCAAACCCCTGCACTCCAAGACCATCATGAGTCACAGGGTCCTCATTGTGTTTCTGCTGCTATCAAAGGTGATGGGTTCAGACATACCACAGTGAATACCACAGATGGTATTTACAATAGATTTACCTTTCTGTGGCACCAACGTAGCAGACAGCATTTTCTGTGACATTCCCCTGGTCATTAAGATTGCATGCATTGAGACATATATCCTGGAGCTCTTTGTGATTGCAGGTAGTAGACTTCTGTCGCTGTTCCACTTCATTCTCTTGCTGATATTCTACATCATCATGTTAGTCACCACCTGGTAGCACTCCTCCAGTGCATCCTCCATGGCTGTATCCACTTTCTCTCCTCACACTATCATAGTAGCTTTGGCCCAGCTATATTCATCTACACTTTTCCATTCAACAGTTACTCTTTTCTTTTTAACATTCTTAACTTTTGATCATTCCATCTACATATATAATCAGTAATTCACAATATCATCACATAGTTGCATATTCATCACCATGATCATTTCTTGTAGCATTTGCATCTATTCAGAAAAAAAATTAAAAGAAAACAGAAAAAAAATTGATACATACCATACCCCCACCCCTCCCCCTCACCAATCACCAGCATTTCAATCTAAATTTATTTTAACATTAGTTCCCCCATTATTCATCTTTATCCCATATGTTGTACTTGTCTCAAGAGTTACTCATAATTACTTTCTTTCAGTGTTTGCTATATAATAATCCCCCTTTACTTAATCTAATTATTTCTACTCTGAGAAATCAGGAAATTAAGGCAACCTTAAGAGACAGAGCAGTCAGCATATCAGTTCCTGGGTGCCCCCATTAAATGATAATATTAAATAACATCACTTTTGTCTCTTTCAAATGCCTAGAATTATTATTAAGATATTTTTGATCTAAGAATTTTAATGAAAAATACCCACAGTGCAGTCACAATACATAAATCAATATTCATTTTCTGGGGACCTACTTGTCTTTAAAAAGACAAGTAGATCCCCAGTAAATGAATACTTATTTAAATGTATAAACATAACATCTGCTTACAAAACTTTTATAGTGTTTCAGTGAATCAAGTTGTAAATTGGGAAACTTCAGTAAAATGCCACTCAATTTGGCATTCAGTATAAATTATATTTTATAATTTATATTATGTCTTAATAAGTGTTAAACAGAATGGGGTTGATCAGATCCCAACTTGGTGGCCACAGTTAATCATCATAGAAAAGGTGGGTGTGGCCACGATAATGGACATAGACTCAAAACAACAGTCAAAATAATCTGACTCTCAGAGACTTGTGGTGTTGACTAGTAGATCATGGTGTACCTAGAAGTAAAATAAATGGGCAGTCTACTAAATTCATGTTTGAGCTGTATTAGCAGAAGGACTCTAGGCCAAGTAAACAGAAGTCTAACTTGAATAATAAAAGCAAGAAGTTGAGCAGCCCACAGTTGATAAACAGACAGAGATCTCACCTCCAATGCTGGAGGCCTGGGTTCGATTCTTGGTGCCTGCCCATGTAAAAAAAAATGCAGGAGTCATGGCCCCTTAATTCCCAGATTTGAGTCAGTTTACAGACCCAGAGCCCTTTGGATGAAAGGAGGGCTCGGTACCCTTGGGGAAGTACCCTTTTAAAATGCCCAAAATTTACCCTGTTAACCTTCTTCCCCATGAGAGGAGATTACTATTTTGTCTGGGGTGATTGATCCTGACTATCAAAGGAAAATAGGACTGTACTAAACAATGGAGGTAAAGAAGAGTTTTCCTGGAATGCAGGTGATCCCTAGGGTATCTCTTGATACTACCAAGATCAATGAAAAACTGCAACAACCCAATCCAGGCAGGGCTACCAATGGCTCAGAAACTTCAGGAATGAAAGTTTGGGTCACCCCACCTGGCAAAGGAATACAGCCAGCTGAAGTGCATGTTGAAGATAAAAGGTATGTGGGATGAGTAGAAGAAGAAAGTGATAAATATGAACTACAACCATGTGGCCAGTTACAGAAGCAAGGACTGCTATTGTATGACTATTTCCTCTCTGTTTTTTGGTGAGTATTTTTGCATTTGTACAAGTAAATATCTTAATTTCCTCTTATTGTATGACATAAGTTGTATTGTTCATGCTACAGTATTTAAGTCATAAGATATGAAGTTTAAGAGTGAATGTTACCGAAGGACATACACTTTATTCTGGAGAGATGTGGTGTATTCCTGGTTGTATACAGCACAGTTGTGTATTGTAAGGTAAAACATTACTTCTGTTATTGTGTTCTATTTGGAAGTTAAGCCTGTTTCAAGGTGATGTGTATAGTGCCAAGTTGAGACAGGGTGGACTGTGATGGTTACAGTCTTGTGTCAATTTGGCCAAGTGATGATGCCCCATTGTCTGCTCAGGCAAGCACTAACCTCACCACTACTGCAAGGATATTTTGTGGTGGTTGATAAACTGGAAGGCTGGTCTATTAAATTATCTGTCAGTTGACTGCATCTGTGGCTCATTATATCTGCAATCAACTAAGCCATGCCTTCCACTAATAAGATGATCCAACGAGGTGAAGACTTTTCAGGGGAGATAGACTTTTTCACTGCTTCTTCAGCCAGTAAGCCTCTCCTGTGGAGTTTGTCCAGACCTTCATCGTAGCTGACAGCTTCCCAGGCTGCCCCCACAAACTTTGGACACTTATGTTGCCACGGTTGTGTGAGACACCTTTATAAATGTCATATTTACAGATTTTCCCATTGGTTCTGTTTCTCTAGAGACACTGACTAATACACCAGACAACATAGATTTTATTCAATGTTATTTTCACTGAATTTGGTGATACATAAAACATTTTTTTGTTTGTTTTGCATGGGCAGGCACTGAGAATCTAACCTGGACCTCTGGCATGGCAGGTGGAAATTTTGTCACTGTGCCACCATCACACCAGCCAATTACACAATTTAAAAAGTACTTACCATGTCCATGCACTCTGGCATGCAATAAGGATACTCTGCTCTAATGCAGACCTTGCCTTACTCGTAAGAAAATCATTAGGCTGGGAGTTATGTACACTTAGGCATTGTAGTCTCTGAAGTCTTTTCTAAGAAGGATACTTTTAAACAAAAACATTGAAAAAGCAAAAAATTAGTAATTTGGAAGAGTGAACAAATTTTCCAGCAGAAGGACCCATGTACTTAGATATTGTGGAGTGAGAAAGAGCTTGTAGGTGCTGAAGGTAGATCTTTGTAAATGGATAAAGGTGAATAAAGGTGAGAATGATCCATGCCAAATGTCTGAATTTATTCAATGTTATAGAATACTAACTGTTGGCTTATTGAAACAGTACAAAGAGGGTTTCCAAAGGTTAGTATGAAACCTAATATTTTGTAAATATCCAAAGAGCCATCTCCCAGGTGATGTATTTTATTTTAAACTATAACCTACTTCGAGAGTCAAACCTATGTATTCCCTCCTAACCCCTTTCTCAAAAATACTTCATAAGCATTTTTGTCTCTACTGAAATTTGTCCATAATTCATCTTCTCTAAAAATTCTCGCCTCTATTCTTGAAAATTCTACCTACATTATGCTTGCCAACTGCTTTGGATAATCAATTCTGGGTATCCAATTTTGTGCATGTATTATATTACTTAACTCTGCATTTAAGAATTTTCTCTTTTCTTACAAATAACTACTGTAACAGCTATACAGCCCGAAACCCTGATACATATATCCTCACCAGTGAAATTTAAAGGAGGTGTTGTTGTTGTTGTTGTTTCATGACAACTGTGATTGACTATTAGAGGCTACATGGGATACTAATAAAGAAAAAATCCTAATGCTGATTTGAAAGAGTATCTACTATAAATGTCTGCTAAATGCTTAGGAAGTGAATCAAACCATATTTACCATTTATTTACCACTTTAATTTCTGTGTAGTATTTTTCAGATGGTTGGAGATGCTAGGGAAATATGGAAGAGTTACATATAAGAATCAATTTAAAAAAACATTTTTTTCTGGCACATGAACTGATTAGCTATCATTTATTGTCATTCAGCTTAGCATAGTGCTTTTTTAACCATAAAAGTTAATACTAAAAAAAATTAATACTAATGCTCATCTTCCATGTGGGAGACCTGAGTTGATTCCAGATCACGCAGCCACCCCCCCAAAAAAAAGTTAACATCAAGTTCTGCCTCCCTATTCTTCTATTGATATTGGTGGGTGGTACATTTTAAAGTGGTACGTTTTGCCAAAGCATTTAGTAAAATTCGAAATTCTCACAATAGTTAATTGTTAAACCCTAGTAGTGTTACCATTAATCAATAAATAACATTAAGTTGATGAAAACTCTCTCACTTAATCACTCTCTCCCACCCTCCCTTATCTCTTAATCTTCTCTGACTGGAGAAGCCCTTTGTATAGTAAAATTAGATTTTTCTCATTGTTTAAGGGAAATTTTTCTATGAGTTTCTATTATAAGCCTTGTCAATACTGCTTCTTAAATTTTACTCAAATAAAATTAGTCAATTATCAGATTAATTATAAATAATTTTATTTATAAAATCAAGTTAATAGAATTATATTTTCCCCAAACTATCATCAACAACAAGTTTCTTTTTTGTCAATGTGCCCACCCTCCACCAACCACATTGGTTGAATGCTTTATAGAAAAAGCATTTTCTAGGAACCTTCCTCAAGAAATCCACATGGTTAATACATGTGGTAAATTCACAATCCACTTAAATAATGGAGTATGTTCTCATTGTTCACGTTAGGGAAAAACAACAGGTTCATTTTAGTAATTCCCTCTGGTGGTTGATCATCTGTCTGTATCTTCTGTATATGTTTTTCTCTCTTTTTGTTTACTTGCAAATCATTATCCTGTATATTCCTTGTGGTAAAAACAATAACTTGTATATAGTCAGAATCTCACCATGTCTATATTTCTCTGAAGCAGCCACTTCTCTGCTACAACTGGTAGATTAAATAGTAGGGTTGACAGGTTGCAACTGAATACTATACTAAAAGATGAGACATTTTATATAAAACTTTCACTGAATGTGAAACATAGTATTCTGCTCATGGAAGGAATAGCATACAATTTATTTTGATCAACTAGCATCCGAAGAAACTCATCCACTTATAGAAGAAGCAATAAGGTTACTTTATATGTAATAAATAGCCTTCACATTCTTCATCAGATTTCAGTTTTATGAATTAAATTTGAGCTTTGAAATATAAATGATAAATGGGATTAACTTAATCCATAGGACATAAAGGAGATATAGTTTAAAAAATATAAATTAATGGGGAGTCAAGTTCTTCTTTGGCAAAGTATCATATCTGTAACAAGTCTGAAATTTCTAATAAAATAGATAAAAATGGCAAATAATGACTTATTTAATATTCAATGCAAGTATTTTTATTTTACTTCTCTATGTTGAGTGTTCATTTTAATTCAGAAAACCTTTCAACAATGCCAAGTAAAAATAAATGATTTTTCAATTAACTTCTTTTTATTTTCCCCTCAAGTCTATGTTATTTTCTTAGTTAACTCATATGACCTTTTATTCAATACAGTTCTCTAATAAATTGCTCATATCTTCATTTTTGATAATTTTGCAACCCAAGGGCTATTTTTTAAACTCAATGGTCATTTCTACTTACCTCTAAAACAATTAATTTAATATTTTTATTTGAGCAATGTATAAAAACAAAATCCTTTTGTCACTTAAAGAAATTAATGTATATTTTATATAAAAGTTTATTATTTTAAATAGGAAAACAGAAATAGTGGTTATTTTGGCAACTAACCTGATTTTTCTCCTTCCAGACATTTTGTTTGTTGATAAGTGAGCATTACTTGTAGATTATACATGGTTTCACACTTTCATAAAAAGAAAATAATGAAAACTCAAGATCACTAGAAATGGTGTAGCCCTAGTTCTTATAAAACATCTGTCAGTTACACTTTTTCTTTACATCAACCATTCTATATAAGTGCTTTTGTGGAGATGTATGGAAATGACTCTGTTACAAAAGGACCACACCTCCTAGCGTTTTTAGTACTCCCAAACAAGCAAGCAAAGGAGTGGATTAGTTTTTCATCTTTTAGCCCCAAGGCATTGAACTAGTTTGGCTCCCCCATTTGTGGGTCATTCTTTTCTTTTTCAGATAGCACTTGTTTAAGCGAAAACAAATTTGAGGTGAAGCCAAGTTTATTCCTTTATTTTTCATTCCTTTTCAGTTTAATCTTATCTGCATAACATATACTACTCAAAATTTAAGTTTGGTGTTTGAGCTTAAACCGTGGCTCAAGTTAGGAAGACACGCTCTCTTATTCTTATTTTGCCTTATTTTTAGCTGGATCGGTTTCAAAGGGTATTTTTAGATATTTAATCTGAAATGTTTATACAAAAATTATTATAATGAGTTACTCCATCTGTTGTAACAGATTTGAATCAACATATATGTAGATTTAGCAATTTTCAATAAATATGCTTTTAAAAACAGAAGAGGCTTAAAGTAATAAATATCCTTTTCTATTTTTAATTTTCCAATTTTATATACTGAACTTGAAAAAGTATTTTTTATGAGACCTCAAGATTTTTTCTTATTAGTAGTTTGAGATCAAAGACCGCATAATTTTGAGAATGATTTCAAAGTGAGTATGTAGATATTATTACTGCAAGAATGAGGATACAAAGAAGACATCTAGGAAATTATATCAATTCTACTTAATAGAGCAAAATGCTTTCATTAATACTAATGCTACTTTATCATTCTTCTGGACTAAAAGTCTTGTTTGATATTGTTATTCTCATATCTTCATAATCATTAGAAAATGAGATTATATTAAAGAATACAATTTTGCGAATCACATACATAGCACATAATAAATGTGTATGTATACAAAGAAACATACAAATATATTCCACATATCTCACCCTTGAGAATTCATAATCTGTGAAGTTGAAAAGCAGATATATTTAAATTTACAAGAAAAAATCAACCTTTAAAAGGGTTGACTGTATTTCCTAATAAATACCAAGACCAAGAAAATAATTTAAATTTAACTAAGTTCATTTTTCTTATAGTATAATATTCAGGCAAAACAGTGTCATTTGAACAGTGTCATTTGGTTCCAGGAACCAAAATTTTGATACACACTGTTCACAAAAAATCTGCACAGTGAGAAATGTTTATGGAATATCCAGAAAGTTCCTGGAAAGTTTATTTTATTTTATAATTTTCTTGTTTCAAGGGCAAGAAAAGTGTGTACTGCAGACTATGGCCAATTCAAAACTAGAAGTAAATGAAAAAAGTGGTATATTTTGAGAGATGAAAGGGAGGCTAACAATATACTATATCTTATAAAGGAAAAGCACTAACGAATTTGCTAATTAGGTATATAATTCAATTCAAATGTATACCTCTGAATAATCTAAATTGATGAAAGAGAAGGGAAAATATTGACTTATAATTATATGTAAGATAACTAAGTATATTTTCCTCCAATAGAACTAATTAATTTGACTGGTTCTGACTTGATTCATTTACTCATTCATCCATTAAACTTGTGGGTCATGAACTCATGATAGACCCATGAGTTCTGCATGCAAAACTACGTTTAGAGAGTTTAATAATTTTTTTTCATCTTTTGCAATTTATGGTAGGAAAAATGCAGAAATGTAAACATTGATTGACATCAATGTGAATATTGATTGCCATCAATGAGAATATTGATTGAATCAACAAAATTTGTTTTTCAGAAATTCTATCTTCTCATCTCTATAGAAATCAGATTCACTTTCTATATATAACCTAGCTTTCAAAACTATCAAAGGTTAAATGATGACAATTTCCAGATTATCTTCATTTTAAAAACATTCTGAAATCGTATATAGACTGGATGGATATGAAGAATAGCTCAATGATATTTGAGTTTGTTTTGTTAGGACTCACCAGCAACTGGGAACTTGAAATGCTCTTTTCCTTCACGTTTTTGTTGGCCTATGCAGCAATCATGACAAGAAACCTTCTCATTGTGGTCTCTGTAATCTTTGACTCTCACCTTCACTCCACTCCAATGTGCTTCCTCCTTGGAAACCTCTCCTTTCTCGACATACTCATTTCCACTATTACAACTCCTAAGATGGCCATCAATCTCTTCAGGGAGAATAAAACTATTTATTTGTGGGGCTGCATGGCTGAGATGTTCTTCCTCCACTTTTTAGGGGGCAGTGAGATGACCCTTCTCATAGTCATGGCTGTGGATTGCTACATTGCAATCTGCAATCCTCTCCACTACACAGCCATCGTGAACCACCAGGTGCTTGTGGGCTCAGTGCTGCTGTCATGGGCTGTTGGTTTTGTGCACACCATGAGCCAGATGGTTTTTACCATCACATTGCCCTTCTGTGGTCCCAATGTGGTGGACAAAATTTTCTGTGATCTTCCCCTTGTTCTAAAGCTCACCTGCACTGACACATATGTCCTGGAGTTGCTGGTGATTGCTGACAGTGGACTGCTGTCCTTCATCTGCTTCATACTCCTGCTCATTTCCTCCACCATCATCCTGGTAATTGTCTGGTGTCAATCCTCCGGGGCTCTCTCCAACGCCCTGTCCACCCTGTCTGCTCACATCACTGTGGTCACTCTTTTCTTTGGACCATTAATTTTTCTTTATGTTCGTCCATTTAGTAGCTATTCAGTAGATAAATTTCTTCCTGTGTTTTTACAGTTTTCACACCTTTACTGAACCTCATTATTTATACTCTGAGGAATCAGGAGATGAAAGCGGTGATGAGAAGACTGTGGACCCAGCACATCAGCTCCAGACAGGACTTCTAGGCAGAACCATGATGACCAAGGTGTTTAGTGCAAAACCCCGCACACATTATTTCTCAGATTATTTTGGCATTAATTTGCTTTGTTTGTTATCAAGCATATGATGTTTTAAATATTGAAAATTGCTAAATAATCGGTCACTATCTTCCTATGATGTGATTTTATTGAAAATATCCATTTTCAAAAATATTAATCAGTTTTGGGAAGATAAATTATAAAAATTTCTAATAATTAAAAAAAACTGGCTCATTATAGTTGGAAACCCATAAATATCCAGGACTAAAAACTCATAATTACTTTATATATATATATATATATATATATATATTCATATATATATATTTATATATATATTTTTATATATCAATATAAATACTCATCCAAATACCACTTATTGAATATCATTTCCCTACAAATTATAATGTCACTTTTACTCTTGCAAGTATTCATGTATGCCTGCATCTCTTTCTGGAAATATTACTCCTTCTGTTTGTCATTTTTACTCTGAGACAACACACCCTTTTATATATAGTTGCTTTGTATTGACTGGACATTAAGTGTGGTGAATTCTCTCTCTCAAATGGTCTCGTTTAGTTTCATCTTGGTTCTCCTTCTTATCCTTTTTCTTTTTTGGCATGGGCAGGCACTGGGAATCCAACCCAGGTCTCCAGCCCAGCATGACAGGCGAGAATTCTGCCTGCTCTTAATAATGTGTGACCTGCCCCTCTTAATAATTCTTGCAGATGGTTTTTGGCAAAATAGTCAAGATTCACAAAACCATTCTTAAGATATCAACTGAAATTGGATAGAACATATTGATTAATTTTGGAAGATTATAAAGCTTTAAGATTTTGATTGCTCTAATTCATGGAGATATATCACTTTATTTAGTTATACTTTTAAAATAATACTTAACAATATTTTAAATAATTGACTGTTCTCGGGCATTGTATTTTATTGCTATTACAAATGGTATCTCTTTTATACTACATTTGATTAATCTACTCCCAAGGAGAGAAACACTGTAGAATTTTTACACATTGATTGAATGTACCCAAAATTGGTTGAAATTTCATATCATTCACTCTTCTCATTTTGTCAGTAGATTCTTCTGAGGGTCCTGTTTTGTTTTCCTAATCAATTTTTCACTCAAATTGCCTTTAACAGTCACTCACTTTAAATATATTTATATTTACCTTAGTTATATCAATTCCTTTGTAAAAAAGGAACTTTTGTTTAATGAATGCATGTTGTTAAATTTACCTAAGTGTCAATCTGTTTTCTTTTTCTCTGAAACCATCTGTGCTGGTTTGAAAGGAAGCGTGTTCCCTAAGAAAAGCCATGTTTTAATATAAATCCCATTTCATAAAGGTAGAATAATCCTTTTTCAATACTGTATATTTGAAACTGTAGTGAGATCATCTCCCTGGTTGATGTGACTTAGTCAAGAATGGTTGTTAAGCTGGATTAGGTGATGACGTGTCTCCACCCATTTGAGTGGGTTTTGATTAGTTTCTGAAGTCCTATAAAAAGGAAACATTTTGGAGAGAGAGATTCAGAGAGAGAAGAGAATGCTGCAGCACCATGAAGCAGAGAGTCCACCAGTCAATGACCTTTGGAGATGAAGAAGGAAGACGCCTCCCAGGGAGCTTCATGAAACTGGAACCCAGGAGAGAAAGCTAGCAGATGATGCTGTATTCGCCATGTGCCCCTCCAGATGAGAGAGATGCCCTGACTGTGTTCACCATTTACCTTCTCACTTGAGAGAGAAACCCTGAACTTAATCGGCCTTCTTGAACCAAGGTATCTTTTCCTGGATGTCTTTGATTGGACATTTCCATAGACTTGTTTTAGTTGGGACATTTTCTAGGCCTTAGAATTGTAAACTAGCAATTCATTAAATTCCCCTTTTAAAAAGCCATTCCAGTTCTGATATAATGCATTCCAACAGCTAGCAAACTAGAACACCATCCATATTGTTTTATATAGCATGGTCATTGTTTCAAAGTCTTGCTATTGTTCCAGAGTAAAAATAAGTCAATTGCATTAACTATTTTAGAATTAAGGAAGAAAACAGAAAAATAAATGGACTTTTAATGTGCAAAAAGAATAAATTGCTTTAATCTCAAATATGTGAATAGGTTACAGTAGAGAAGACTGGGCAAAAAGACTGATATGGCATCTGGTGCTCTAAATTTTTCTTCATTGCATAATATAAAGAAGCAATTAATAACCATCCACATATACTATCCCAATTCCACTCCAAAGTTCTATAGTTTGTTCTAACCTCCCTCATTACACAACTGAAATATCTTTCTATAACATTCAAAATCTGTCATCTTTTATCCACATTGCCCTTTCATATTTGTTTAATTTCAGTGTACACAGATATAGTTTCAGAATAGGTAACCATTCTACTGTGAACAAATGAACTGAACTGAATAGAATTGTGTTTTTCTCCAGTAAATATGCTTTTCTTTATTTTCATGGTTTATATTAAATATACTGTGTTCAAAATTCACTTGAGTTAATTCTACCCTATCCTCTTTTGCTTTGGTTATATTATCAATTTATAATAAAGTTAAGTTTATTTATTCCATTCCTTCTCCATTTTGGGGTATTGCCCTCTTTCATGTGTGTATATGTATTTGTCTATACATATATGCATATATAATGTTTTGAAACATTATCATGGTTTTAGAAAAAATTCAGAAAAAGTATACTCATGACAGTAACACTCTCCTCCCATCATTAAACCTATTTCCAGCCCCTCATCTTTTCCAATCACCACTGATATGTAACCAATATCATGCTTTGAAATTTTCTTGAATTTCACTATGGAGATGGCTCTTTTTCTTATTTTATTTTTTTCTTACACCAAGCTACAAAAGGTGATTTACTATAGACATTCTTTTGCTCTGTGTCCGGGAATTATCAAGTCATGTAATCTCCAGATCAGGTGATAGAGATCATCCTCATTCTTTATTACAACTGTAAAACTGAGATATTAAAATAAACATAACATGCAGAATGAAAAGAAAAGAAGCACAATTTAAATTCTCCCTGACAGCTTATCTCACAACCCTGGTAAGATCTCATTTAACTTTGATTACAGTTTCCCTACAATTGGTGATATCATCTGTTTCAGCAGGGTATTTATTGATTTTTATCTGATTTCTCAGGCCATTACATATCTTCTCATTTCTGTGGAATTTCTGACTTGGATATCAGTGAAGAAACCTGTACTTCCCTGATAATTTGATGCCAAATTGTCAGGGGAAAAAGGTATTCTTTATATTTTCATAGACTATTTTTTGCCAGTTAATTTCTCACCCCTCTCCAGATGAAGGTTCATTCTTTAATTAATTCAAGTGGCAAACACTGAAACATTGCTACCCATTTCTCCACCCATTTTTAGGCGGATAAGACAAAGAGGTTGAAACAGTTTCAAATGCCGTGACAATCTGATCACTTCATTCCCAAGGTATGGTGTAAGGAGATAGAATGTTATGATCTTTTATATTTGAAATGTCTGGCAGTGTTTAAGGATATCTCGAAGTGTTGTATATACAAGAAAACCATATCATTTAATCCTGAGTCAATATTGTAGGGTGGAAACCCATTTGATTAGATTATCTGCAGGGAGATGTGATGCACCCAGTTGTGAGTGTGACCTTTTAAATAGATCAACTTCACAAAGATGTGGTGTGCCCAACTATGGGTGTGGCCTTTTGGTTAGAAGGAGATGTGACTCTACCTCTTAAGGTGGGTTTTAATTCGTTTCCTGTAATCCTTTAAAGAGGGAACATTTTGAAGAAACCTAAGATACAGATGCTTGGAGAACATTCATTTCAGAGCTGACAGAGACATACAAATTTGGGGTTGCTTTGAGTGCCAATAGGGAGAGCAGATGCCAAGACATAGGCAAAGACCAGCAGATGCCTCCCATGAGATGCTAAGCTATCCAAACCCAAAGTTGTGTCTCATAGAAACTAAACGAAGGCTTAGGGAGGAAACCACGGGTATCAGAAGTTGGAAGCAATGAACAGAGAACAAGGACGAGCACATTCCAGCCACACGCCCTTCCAGATGGGCCTTCCTTGAGTGAGACCCTGGAGAGATCCAAGGAAAACCAAGAGTTGAAACCCAGACCTGGAGAAGCTAAGTGAGGTACCCCCATACAGAGACTGAAAACAACAGCCCAGGAGCAAGGGACCAGCAGAAGCCAGCCATATGCCTTCCCAGCTGACAGAGATGCTCCAGGCTGCATCAGCCTTCTTGAGTAAAGGTTACTCTTGTTGGTGCCTTAATGTGGGCATACTCTTGGTCTTAGAACTGTAAACTTGAAACTTAATAATTTCCCCTTTTAAAAGCCATTCCATTTCTGGTGTAATGCATTCCAGCAGCTTTAACAAACTACTACAGATTTTGATACCAGAGAAGTGTGGTATTGCTGCTGCAATTTGAAAATGCCAAACATGTTGAGACAGTTTTTTAAATGAATGAGGGGAAGATTCTGTAAGAGTTGTGAAGATGTGAAGAGCTTGATAGAGAAGGCCTATAGTGTTTTGAAGAGACTGTAGAAATGTGGATGCTAACATTACCTCTGATAAGGCTTTAGGCAGAAATGATCCAAGTTTTATTGTGAACTGGAAGGAAGGCAATCTGTGTTCTAAAATTCCAGGGAATTTAGCTGAATTGTGTACTGTTGTTGGATGGAATTTAGAATTTAAAGGTAACAACCTAGGATATGTAGCTGAGGAAATTTCCAAATTAAATTTAGAAATTGCAGCCTGGTTGCTCTCTGGAGCTTATAGTAAAATGCAAGAAGAAAGAGATAAGTTGAGAACTGAACTCTTGCACACAAAGAAAACAAAAATTGGTGGTCTGGAAAATTCTGGGATTAAAAAAAATTGAGATCACAGTGAATAGGGCCTCACATGAAGATTCAACCAAACGTGAAAATAGCCAACCATTACAGAATAGGCAAGGATTGTCTATGGAGTTATCCAGATAGAATTTGTGGAAAGTTCTTTGACTGGTGATTATGATTCCTGCATACTGCTTAGAAAACCAAACCAATGTGTGATCTGTGTAAATGAACCACTGCCAGTATGGACAAAGAGGGGCCAAAAAGGGACAAGTTGAAGGAAAAATTACTTCAGAGGCAGAACCATGGAAGCTAAGGTCTGGACCGTGGAAATCTTGGCCCAGGAGAATAGACTCCCCCATACACATAGAGAGGGTGAGATTGCCCGAAAGCAGAGGACAGGCTTTCTGCTTCTTTGTATAAGAAGGGTTGTACCACCTCAGGCCTAGGAGAGGGTACAGTGCATACGAAGTATTGGGGGGAGCCTGGCTACCACCCCATTTTTCTGGAGGACTTGAGCATTTGCCCTGGAGATGGGAGAGCTCCTGGGTGCTGCCCCAAAGCTTGGAAAGGGTGGAACTGAGAGAAAAGGGTCCCCACAATGTGCTCCAATGTTCAAACTCATACCATCATTTGGAGAGAGAGCCAGGCTTCAATATAGGGCCTTGGCAAGGTGGGACTGCCACTTCCTAAAGTACCTAGAGTAAATGACTTTCAGACTTTGAAATCCAATGGATTTCAGAAACCTGTAGGTTTTCTGAACTGTTTGAGTTTGTTGACCCCTGTTTACCTTTCAATTTCTCCCCATGGCAATGGAAACATATATCCCATGACTGTCCCTCCTTTGTATATTGGAAGCAGATAACTTGTTCTGAGTTTGACAGGTCCATAGCAAGAGAAGAATTTTGGTCTTAGAACAGACCATGCCTGTAGATGACTTTAATGAGATTTTGTGATGTTTTTGACTTTGTATTGCATTTGTATCACTATTGAAATGATTTAAGGCTTTTGTATTATTGTGATGGAATGAGTGAATTATGTACAAGGAAAGAACATATTCCTACATCCAGAAGATGTAGTTGCTTGTTTGAAAGTGTTGTATACCTTGAAAAAGCCATATTCTTTAATCTTAATTCAATATTGTAGGGTGGTGTTCTATTTTCTAACTGCTAGAATGCAATATACCAGAAAAGGAATGGCTTTTAAAAAGGGAAATTGAATAAGTTGCAAGTTTACAGTTTTTACACATGGAAATAGCTTAAATTAAGGCAAATTAATGGTCCCAATTAATGCAAGTCTATAGAAATGTCCAATCTAAGGCATCCAGAGAAAGATACCTTGATTCAAGAAGGCCGATGAAGTTCAGGGTTTCTCCCTAAAGTGGAAAAGCACATAGTGAACATTGTCAGGGTTTCTCTCTCATCTGGAAAGGCACCTGGTGAACACGGTATTGTCTGCTAGCTTCCTCTGAAGGCTTCTTGCTTCATGAAGCTCCTGCAGGGGCATTCTCCTCTCTCCAAAGGTAGCTAGCTGGTGAACTCTGCTTTGTAGCTCTCATCATTCTGTCATCCTTCTCTGCTCTCAAATCTCCAAAGGTCGCTGGCTGGTGACTCTGTGGCTTTCTTGGCCTCGTGGCTCTGCTCGGCTCTTCTGTGGCTTTCTCATTGTTTTCAAAAGGTATTCTCTCCAAAAATGTCTCTTATTTATAGGATCCCAGTAAATTAATCAAAACTCATGCAGAATGGGTGGAGATATTCCTCTATCTAATCAAGTTTAAAATCCACACTTGATTCAGTCACGTCAGTGTGGAGATAACCTAATCAAGTTTCCAACTTATTGTTCTGAATAAGAAACTGTTGCTTCCATAAATTTGATTAGGATTAAAACATGGCTTTTCTAGGGAACATAAATCCTTTCAAACCAGCACAGGTGGAAACCCTTTTGATTAGATTGTCTTCAGGAGATATGTTGTGCCCAGGTATGGGTGTGGCCTTTTGATTAGATTACCTTGGCAGAAATGTGGCATGCCCAATTGAGGGTGTGGCCTTTTGATTAGAGATGTGACTCTGCTCATTCAAGCAGGTCTTATTAGTTTACTGGATTCCTTACAAAGGGAAATATTTTGAAATAACCTCAGATGCAGATGCTTGGAGAACAGTTACTTCAGAGTTGACAGAGACATGAATTTTGGGAGTTGCTCAGAGTGCCAATAGAGAGAGCAGATGCCTAGATGCAGACAGAGCCCAGCAGACAGCATCATGTGCCTTTCTGTGAGATGTTAGGCAAGTCAGAACCCAGAGTTCTGTCCCATAGGAGCTATGTGAAGGCCTTCAGGTGCTTAGGAAACCACTGCTGTAAGAAGCTGGAAACAATGAACTGGGAACAAGGTCGAGAACATTCCAGCCACATTCCTTCCCAGATTAGCTTTCTTTAAGTGAGACCCTGGAGAGAACCAAGGAAAGGGATGAAACCCAGTCTTGGAGAATCAAAGTAAGCATCCCCACAGGAACAGAGGCTGAAAGCAGCAGAATCCAGGAGCAAGGGACTAGCAGAAGGCAGCCATATGCTTTCTCAGCTGATGGAAGTGTTCCTGGTGATATTACCCTTCTTGAGTGAAGGCAACCTCTTGTTTGTGCCTTTTTTTTCTCAGCCTTAGAACTGTATACTTGGAACTTAATAAATCTCTTAAAGGCTATTCCATTTCTGGTATATTGCATTTCAGCAGTTTTAACAAACTAATACACATGCCTAAAATCTTCATAGACTAATCCCTGTCATGACAATTAAGAATACCATAAGGACTATACTTCTGAAATATTCTTCTTGCCAAATTGTAGGTATGTGACATAGCATGTACTCATCAGATATATCTACCTGTGGGCAAATTTAATTTGAAAGTTTTCATGTATAAAACAATCATGAGAATGGGAATTCATTTTCCTGGCACCCAAAACAGCAAAGGCTGCACATGTGTAGTGTTAGAAATCCCAGTGTTATGTTATCTATTATAGCAGAAGAGTGAAGGTTTGGTCAGTAAGAGGTCTCTTTAGAAAGTTTTCCAATGGAATTTTGGCCTTGTTTCTATAAATAACCTAAATACAATGAGATTTCTAAAGACCCTCCATCAATTCCTACAGTATCCTAAGCAGACAAACTTGTTAGGTGAACTCTTTGCATGTAGTCAACAAACATACCATCCACAGGATCCAAGAGGGAGGACAAAACACAGACCAGCAACTAAAGTGAACTAATAGGGTGTAGGAAGAAATCAAGAAGGAAGGAGACAGCAATCTAAATTCAGAGAAGAACTGAATGTCAGCTGAAAAAGTCCTGGAACCTGAAATAAATGTTTTCCCCAGAGAGAATTTCTAGATATTCCCATTTAAAACAGATATTTGCAGGCCAGAGAAGGTAAGTCAATTCTTCTGGCATAATTATGGTCAAAGTGAAATTCAACAGTCTAACTCAATTAGTGTGTTCCTGCATTCCAAAGTATTTCAGATAAAATGCAAATGTATGAAAAATTTCACATTCATGGCTGCAAATATGAAGCCAGTGATACAATCATGAAAAATAAATAAACACATTTTATGTAATAATCTTCTTAGCATGCAGGGAGCTTCAATTTGTGTTATGGTAATCTGGTGAAGCATGGTACACAGGTTGATATTAAGTTTACTTTTCAATATGGCTAGTCATACACATTGTCATAGTGATGAGTAAATTCTTGTACATAATAAAATACAGTTTGGTATGAATAAAGAGAAAAGCATCATGGCAAAAAATCAATTCTATACAAATAAAGATCACATGTTAACTAAATCATGCAAGAATTTTGACTGAGGGTAGTAGACAGTTCCAGTCAAAAAACCACATGTCACTGACAATAACCCAGCATACTAGTGTGAGACACTGCAGATTTTCCAATTATCCAATGTGTTATTTTTTATATATTTATGTATTAATAACAACACTGTTATTATCAAAACATCCTATATTCATGATCATTGATCTGATGCAAAGGTATGCAATATTATGCTGAAGTTATGCCTTAATTCTATGGATAAGAGGACTGTTGTCTCACAAGTCATGAGTTTGGATCCAAGTCTATCTATATGAACTTAAGTTAATAATAAACTAACATTTATTGTTTGCCAACTATATACCAGATGATGTGTGTTCTAGTTTGCTAGCTGCCAGAATGTGATATACTAGAAATGGAATTGTTCTTAAAAAAGATAGTTTAAAAAGTTTTCAGTTTACAATTCTAAAGCTGGGGGAAAGTCTAAATTAAAGCAAGTCCATAAAAAATGTCCAAATTTAGGCATCAATAAGAGGTTATCTTTACTCAAGAAAGGCTAATGAAGTTCATGGATTATCTCTCAACTGGAGAGGAACATGGCAAACATGGTGACATCTGCTAGCTTCCTCTCCAGGCCTCTTGCTTCATGCAGCTCTCCCAGAGGTATTCTCCTTCATCTCTAAAAGTCATTGGTTGGTGGACTCTGTAGTTCTTATGTCTCTGCTGCTCTCGTCATTCTCTAGCTATTTCCAAAATGTTTCCTCTTTTAAAGGATTCCAGTAAAGTAATCAAGACCAACCTGGAATGGATGGAGTCATATCTCACTCTATTCAAAAGTTAATACCCACAATTGGGAGTTCCAGGAAGACGGTGGAATAGGATAGATGAAGTTCAGCCCTGCTCCAAGGAGAAGTTAGAGAAAGGATGGGCCAATGATCAAGATCATGATATCAGAATATAGCTGACCTGGGAGAGTCTCTTGCACAACAAAGTGCAGCCCTGGTTGCAAAATCTACACAGCCACATTCTCCCGAACTGCTGAGCACCCATGTTCATAGGCACCAGCATAGCATCCACAACCTGTGCCTGTACCTGCACTGCATCACATCACCACACTGTTGTGCCACGTCCTGTGTCCTGCATCCTGTTACACATTCTTCCTATAAACCCAAGGCTGTTGACTACTGAATGAAATCAACTTCCAGAGTAAATAAATCAAGATATTTACACGCAGCAAAAGCAACAAATCACTAGGTATATCACAGTGCAGACAGATATAGCCCAGTCTAATGACCACATTAAAACATCAAAGGTGTTCATATAACTCTACTAAAGAAAATAAATGGGATAACATCACATAAAGGTGATCAAGATGACACTAGAAGAGCATAAAGAGGATTTTGAAAGAATAAATAGAAAAATAGCAGATATCACAGAGAATAAATATTCTGTAGTCCAAATAAAAACCATACAAGAGACACACAACAACAGATTTGAAGAGGCAGAAGAAGGAATAAGTGAGCTAGAGGGCAGGACAACTGATAGCAAATACTTAAAATAGCAAATGGCAAAAAAGATGGAAAAATATAATTGGATATCAGGGAAATGATGGACAAAACAAAGGGCACAAATATAAGATACAGAAGGAAAAGATAGGAATAAAGGACTAAGAAGACTAGTTGAGAATATAAATGGAAGAAAACTTTCCAACCCTTACAAAGGACATAAATATAGAAGTCAAAAATGCTCAATGAACTCCAAACAGAATAAATCCAAAAAGGCTTCCCCAAGACACATACTAATCAGTTTGTCAAATGCTGATGAGAAGTAGAAAATTGTGAAGTGGCAAAAGAAAAACAATCTACTATATATGAGAGAAACCACATCAGACTGAGTTCAGACTACTTAACTGGCACCATGGAGGTGAGAAGGCAGTGATATGACATATTTAAGATACAGCCAAGAATTCTGTATCCAGCCAAATTGTCTTTCAAAACTGAGGGACAGATTGAAAATTTCACAGACAAACAAATCCTGAAAGAATTTTTCAACAGGAGTCTGACCATACAAGAAATACTAACAGGAGTTCTGCCAGTTGAAAAAAAAGACATGAGAGAGATCTGGAGGAGAGCAAAAATGGAAGAGTACCAGTAAAGATAACTCAAAAGATAAAAAGAGAAAGAGGGAAAAGAATACATAGATCTGACAAAGAAAATCCAAAAGATAAGATGGAGGATTCAAGAAATGACTTTTCAGTAATAACTTTGAATGTTAATGGACAAAACTTATAAATAAAAAGATGCAGATTGGCAGAATAAATTAAGAAATATAATCCAGATATATGCTGTTTGCAAGAGACTCATCTTAGACACAAGGATGCAAATGGATTGAAAGTTAAAGGATGGAAAACAATTTTCCACAAGTTGTAACCAAAAGAAAGCAGGAGTAGCTATAGTAATATCAGACAAAATTGATTTTAAGTATAAATACATCATGAGAGACAAAGGACACTGTATATTAATTAAAGGGACAAATCACCAAGAAGGAACAACAATTATAAATGTTTATGCTTCCAATCAAGGAGCTCCAAAGTATATAAGCTAGACATTGGCAAATCTGAACAGAACAATACATGTTTCAACAATAATAGTGGGAGAATTCATTACACCACTCTCCTCTATAGATCAAACAACCAGACAGAAAATCAACAAGAAAATATAGAAGTTAAACAACTTGATAAATGAATTAGACCTAAAAGACATATGTAGACCATTGCATTCCAAAACACCAGGATATACATTCTTCTTTAGTGCTCATGGAACATTCTCCAGGAGAGATCATATTCTGGGGCATCAAATAGGTCTTGATAAATTCAAAAACATTGAAATTAGTCAAAGCACTTTCTCTGATTATAATGGAATTAAGCTGGATCTCAATAACCAGCAGAGAACAAGAGCATTCACAAATATATGGAGACTAAATAACGCTCGAAACAATCAGTGGGTCAAAGAAGAAATTGCTAGAGAAATCAGTAGCTATCTGGAGACAAATGAAAATGAGAAGACAACATATCAGAACTTATGGGATACTGCAAAGGCTGAGAGGGAAATTTATTGCACTATATTAAAAAAGATTTGTGTTTTTTATGGCTACATTAAAAAACAAGAAAGAGCAAAAATCTAGGACTTAACTGCTCACCTGCAGGCATGTGAGAAAAATGGCAAATTAGCCCCTAAGCAAATAGAAGAGAAATAGCAAAGATTAAAGCACAGTTAAATGAATGGGAGAACAAAAGAACAATAGAATCAATAAAACCAAAGCTGGTTCTTTGAGAAAATCAATAAAATTGATGAGCCACTAGCAAGAATGACAAAGAGAAAGGATGCAAATAAACAAAGTCAGAAATGAGAAGGTGTGCGTTACTACATACCCTGAAGAAATGAAAGAAATCATAAGAGGATACTATGAACAATTACATGCCAACAAACCAGACAACTTAGATGTAATGCACAAATGCCTTGGAATACACAAATAAGCTACACTGACTTAGGAAGAAATGCATCACAACAAACCAATCACAAGCAAAGAGATTCAATCAGTCATCAAAAATCTCCCTGCAAAGAAAACCCCAGGACCAGATGGCTTCACAGGGAAATTTTATCAAACATTCCAAAAAGAACCAACAGCAATCCTGTTCAATTTTTTTTTTAATTGAGGTAAAAAGAACACTACCTGACTCATTTTATGAAACTAATGTCATTTTAATACTAAAACCACGTAAAGATGCTTTAAGAATGAAAAACTACATACCAATCTCCTTAATAAACATAGATATAAAAACAAAATATTAGTAAATCAAATCCAACAACACATTAAAAAAATTATACATCACAAACAACTGAAGTTCATACCAGGAATGTGAGGATGAATCAACACAAGAAAATTAACTAATGTAATACAGCACATTAACAACTCTTGAAAGGAAAAAATCACGTGATCATCTCCATTGATGCTGAAAAATCATTCAACTACATTTATCATCCTTTTCTGATACAAACACTTCAAAAGTTAGGGATCAAAGGTAACTTCCTCAACATGTTAAAAGGCCATTGATGAATACCTGATTGCCAGCATCTCACTCAATGAAGAGAGACTGAAAGCTTTCACCCTAAGATCAGAAAAGGGAAAAGGATGTTCCTGTCATCACTATTATTCAATATTGTGCTAGTAGCTCTTGCTAGCACAGTCAGGCAGGGTAAAGAAATAAAAGGCATCCATACTGGAAAGGAAGGAATAAAATTTTCATTATTTACAGATGTTATGATACTATACTTGGAAAATCCTGAGAAATCTACAGCAAAGTTACTTGAGCTAATAAATTCTGCAAGGTGGCAGGATACAAATTACTGTGTAAAAATCAGTAACATTCCTATACAAAAGCAATGACTTTACTGAGGAGTCAGTTAAGGGGAAAAAATCCATTCAAAATAGCAAATTAAAGAATCAAGTAATTAGAAATGAACTTAACCAGAGATTTAAAGGACTTGTACATAGAAAACTGCATAACATTGCTAAAATAAATCAAAGATGATCTAATGGCTATTGTTAAACAAACAGGAAGCTATAAATGTTGGAGAGAATGTGGAGATATTGGGACACTTATACATTGCTAATGGGAATGTATAATGGAGGAGCCATGATGGAAGACAGCTTGGCAGTTCCTTAGGAAACTAAATAATTACTTACCTTATGATCCAGCAATAGCACTACTTGGTATATACCCAGAAGAGATGAAAGCAATGGCACAAACAGACATTTGCACACCAATGCCCATATCAGCCTTATTCACAATTGCCAAAAGTTAAAAACAAACACATCAACAGACGAGTGGATTAACAAAATGTGGTATATACATATGATGGAATATTATAAGCAGTAAAATGAAATGATATCCTGAAACATGACAAGATAAATGAGCCTTGAGGACATAATTCTGAGTAGACTAAGCCAGACACAGAAGGATAGCTACTGTATTACTCAACTTTTATGGCCATGGTAAAGGTAAAATCAGAGGCTTAATATGCAGAATATAGGGGACTTAGAGATACACAGAAGCTAGAGAAGTGTTAATGGTTAGCTAATGAGGTTGAACTCAAATGCAAGGGAATAGATAAAAGTGAAGGCAGTTCTCCAGTGGGCCTATAAGTAATATTACCATATTAAAGGTGAAGAAGATTGAAAGGCATTGTACAGACATATGTGCCCCATTGATTAACACTCGGAATATAAATCAGTTCTTGTAAGAGCTACTTTAAAGGTATGATTTTGATTCAAAGAATGTTCAAGTCCAGGGCACAAGGGTAAAATTGCTATTGCATGCTATGTGCTATGTGTAAAAGGAAAATATCAGCACTACCACAGCGACAACAGAGGTAAATAATGGGGGGAGAGACAAGAGTTAAGAAAAGGTTTAGATTTCCTGTTTGGTGAGGATGTGTTTACTCAGTATCTCTCTCTTGGGAACAATGAAATTATCTAAAATTGAGGTGTTAATGGACTGTGGACTTTGGGCATTTTACTTGATGCCTAATGAATGCAGGTGGCTGAAGGCTGCACTGACTGAGAAGTAGATACATCCTAGAATATAGTAAGCAGATAATCAAAAAGTATTGGCGTAGTTCCTTGAGGGATGGGAGAAAAATTTTGGTTCTCTTAAATTTTACCATCAGGGAATCCCCTGATACTGTGACAGTTTTTAGGGAAAACCAAATCATTAGGCCAAGCCCTTGATCTTGTGAAGTTTATGTAGGTAGCGGAGAAGCTTAGCCTACCAATAGGTATGCCTAAGAATTGCCTCTAGAGACCTCTTTTGCTGCTCAGATGTGGCCTCCCTCTTTCTAAGCCCACCTCTGCAAGTGAAATCACTGTACTCCCCCCTACTAGGGACATGACATTCAAGGGTGAAAGTCTTCTAGTTGGCATAGGAGATGACTCCCAGAGATGAGTCCGGCCCTGGCACCTTGGAATCACCAATTTAATCCTAACCAAAAGGAAAAAAAAGTGTATTAATAAATTATCAGTGGCAGTGAGAGTTCAAATAGACTTGAGAGGTTACTTTGGAGGTTGCTCTTAAGCACGCTTCAGTTAGACATTTGCTACCTACCATAACTTGCCAAGCCCTAACCAAAACCATTCCAGCCAATCCTACAGAACACCTAGGGTAATATATAAGATTCTGCAAAGGTTCCATACACTAGAGTAACTGTCCAGAAACCTACACATCCAGATAGGTTCCTGGCCCAGATACGTCCTGAAACATACAGGGCCCAGCCTCTCCAGAATTATCAGCTAGTTCCATCTCCTTACCCCACATTATTGACAGCCTTTTCCAACATGCAAAATTAATATGCCACAGGCCAAATACCCCTAAAGAGAGGGATAGAAAGATCAAAGGTGATGGCAGAGTTATACAGAAAAGTTAGGATTAACAAAGAATATGATTGCTGAATCATTATATTGATATGTTTTAGTCTCCAGTATTTTAGAGCACCTAGGAGTAAAAACCTAAAATTGTGGAATTGTAACCCATGCCAAATTTTGAAATCTGTATTACAACTAATAGTGGTGCTGTGCTTTGAAATTTATTGCTTTTTGTATATGTGCTATTTTTTACAAAATTAAAAAAAGTCCATTGTGATGATAAAATATATAAATTCCTTCCAGCCTCCTACATTCTGGAGCAGCTAGAAGGAAAATCTGAGAGGATGGTATGGTAGACCCTGACAAATTCTGGGATCTGTCCTGTAACTACTTGTTGAAGAGTGCTTTGATAACTATTGCTTTTTCTTTCTTTGTTTTGTATATATGTTATATTACACAACAACAAACAAAATGTTAAAAGAAAAACTGGTCATAGGAAAGTAATTCCTTCATGTTCAGTCCTTACCCTGGCGTATCCTACTGAGAGGCTGCTAGCCTGGCAGACTGCCTGGTTAGCCCATCTGGGAGCCAGCAAGGAGCCCTGAAGCCATGGGCTGTGGACTAGAGAAACCTGGAATTGCTGCCTCAGGAACTCGAGTGGATATAGTGGATATCTGCCTTGTTTGGGCAGCTCTACACTGGGATACATCAAGCCAGCACACCGGCAGTGACACTGGAAACCAGATGATCAACTCTCATAAAGCGGGGACAGCTTGCTCTAATTCACTTTGAAAGTACTGGAATTTGAAGTGAATGAAATTTTGTCTGCTTTTGTTAAATACTTGTCCATACTTGGAAAGTAAAGAAATGACAAATTATGCCTTTCCTTTTTGTTGTTGTTGTTGTTGTTGCTGTTTTTTAAAAAAAGAATTCTCTGTTTTCAGAGAATGGTAAACCTTAGCACATAGCTTCTCACCAGAGATATTTAATGGAGGTTTTATTTTTCAGGGCAATTGTGATTGATTGCTAGTGGTTGCACAGAATGCAAAATTTAAATTCTAAGGCTCATTTAGAACGAGTGAGTGATCTAGAAATATCTGCTAAGGGATAAAGAAGTGAATGTGGAACCATGTTTAAAACATATCTACTATCTTCACTTCCCTTCTTTTTCATATGGTTGAGAATATTGGAGAACCCTGGAGGGGTTACATGTAAAGAATTAACACAAGGAAACATTCCTTCAGGTAATGATCTCATCCACCATCATTTGTTGCTTCTCAGCTTTTAGTACATTGCCTATTTTTTTAAACATAAAATTAAATATCTGTGTTGTCTGCATGTTCTTCCTTTTATATTGCTGAGTGTGATATCATGAAGTTCTATGCAATAGTAAAGGACAGTGAAATTCTAAATTCAATGGTTGAGTTTTAAACTCCACTGCAATCAATAATCAATAAAGAGCATTAAACTGGTGAAAACTCTGTCTCAATCTCTCTCTCTTTCTCTCTGCTCTCTCTATCCTGTCTGTTTGCAAATACCTTAATTTGGTAATACAAGATTTTCTCTTTATTAATTGAAGACCAGTCTATGAATTTCCTTATAAGCTTGAGTGGTGTCAACACTGCCAATTTTAATTTTACATAAATAAAACCATTCAATTATGAAATTAATTAGAAATTTTCAGACTTAAAAAATTAAGTTATTATAATTATAGTTTACCCAACCCTGCATTTTATGATAGTTTCATTTGCTATCAATGTGCTCACCCTGTAAAAGTGTACAAACTGAATTGGTGCTTTAAAGACAAAGCACTTTCTAGAAAACTTTCTATAGAAAGTTAGAATGGTTGATACACTTGGTGAATGCACAATCTCCATAAATACTGAGAGAGTAAGCTTCTTCTACCTTAGGGAAAACAAAAGGTTTAATTTAACAATTCCCTCTAGTAGTTGATAAACTCTACATCTTATGCATAGGTTTTCTGTCTTTTATTCAACCTGCAAATGATTATCTTGTATATTCCTAAAGGTACAAAAGATAACCCATATATATTCAGAATCTCATTGTGTTTACATTTCACTGAAGTCATCACTCCTCAGCTACAACAGGTAGGTTAAATAGCATTGCCAACTAGATGATTCGATTGTATATATTTTTTAAAAGTTGAGACATTTTATGTAAAACTTGATTATTGAAGGCAGAAATAGTATTCTAATGATGAAGACAACAGGATACAAATAATTTAGGTCTCCTAGCTTAAGGAAAAGTGCATCCAGTTACAGTAAGTAACAGGAGAGCCACACTGTGACCGATGAATAACACTCACATTCCTGAAGAGAACTGTCAGTTTTAACATTCAGCTTGAGTTTTCAAAATACAAATTGGGATTTGTTTAATCCAGATTGCATAAAAAGAAAAAATAGTTTAGGAAATAGAAATTATAAGAAAAATTAAGTAATTCTGTGACTAAGTTTAGCACCTGCAAACTTATTCCAAGTCTGGAATTTAGTATAATAAGGTGCAAGATGAAAATAATAGTAAATACTGATTTTTTTTTAATATTCACTGTAATTATTTTTATATTTACTTTGAGTATTTATTTTAATTCAGGTAACATTTATGGAATACTAGTTAGGTGAATGATTAAATTTAAATCAATTTCTTTTTGTATTCCCTTCATCTACACTTACTATCTTGATTAGCTCACAAGATCTTTTACTTAATACAATTGCCTAATTGTACTGCTAATATATTCATTTTTGTTAAATTTGGTATAAACCCTAAGACTAGCACCTGTTTTTCTAAACCCAAAGGCTCTTTTCTCCCTGTTTCTATGGCAATTCTTTTGATTATTTTACCTAATGTGTATATGAGTATAAAGACCATGGTCATTTAAATTAATATTAAAACTCTGCCTATTATGTATACAAGTATATTAATTGAGTTAAGAATGTAGTCACAAAGGTTATTTCCAAAACTAATCTGATTTTTTCCAAATATTTTCTTTGTTAATGAGTGAAATTTATGTGTGGATTATCATACGTATGCAAGGCTTCATACTTTTATGAAAAGCTAACAAACTCATGATCACTGGAAACTGTGAGCCCCAAATTATTTCAAAACAATTGCTAATTACAACTTTACACATACATTGGCTCTTCTAATTAACTGCTTTTGTGGAAAAGCACAGAAATGATGCTGTCACTGAATATCAATACATAATACTGGAGACCCCCTAGTTTTCTTATTCCCCTCAAGCAAGAAACCACAATTGAAAGAGGTGGGATAGTTTTTCATCTTCAGTCACGTAAATGGCATTGGTAAAGTTAGGCTCTCCCATTCATAAGCCATTCATCTCCTCAGATATAGGTCCTATAGAGAGAAACCAAATCAGGCTCGAATATTTTAAACTTACAGAAAATTAAATTAATACACAATATTTCACTAGAAAAATTGAGGCCAGGAGTAAAATTTGAACCTTGACTCTTAATTTATTTGAAAAAATTTCTGATATTTGGGCTAAACAATATCATCTGAATATTTGATGAACTATTAAGACAAAAAATTGAAATTCCAACCTGATTTTCCACATTCTATACTGGTGCTCCATATCTAGGGTGTGATTTAATTATGTGTTTGTTTATTATTGTGTGTTTCTTTGTGTGTGGTATATCAATCTGTAAATTTAAAAAAGAAAGAAATAAAGAATGAAAAGTAAAGTGGTATCCAAATGCCTAAGCCAAGTTGGTACAGATATATTAGAAAGCTGGGACCAAAAGATTTAAATCAAGACTGAGAAAGTAAGATACAAGTTATATAATCATGTCACCTAATCTGAGGTATCCTTCAAATTCACATGCCAAGTAAGAGGTACAATGAACTAATCACAAAAAGCTTGGACAAAGCAAAACATTTATATAAATGTCCAGAAGCTTCCTGAAAAAATTATTCTATTTTATGATTTTTTCTCTGTAGGGAAAAAGGTAAGGATGCATTGGAAACAATTGAGACATTAAACCTTTAGGAGCCACTGCAATCATTGGTATTTAATTGGAGGATGCAATTGGAGGTAAACATGTAATATATCTGATAGAACAAATATACTAAAGTAACATACTGATGGGGTATATACTTCCCCTCATACACACATATCTGAATATTTCAAATTGAGTGAAGGTATAGGAGTAAAACACTAAAAAAAAGTAAGTGGGTATGCTTTTATTCAATTGAACTCTCATTTGACTGATAGTAATTTCACTCATTTTGTTCATTGAATCATTAAAATCATGGGTCATGAAATCCTGAACTCATGATAGTAGTAAAAATAAATCCATATGGAGATACAATCTATACTGGCAAACTGCATTTACATAACTTTACAATATGTTTCTCATCATTTGTGCCTTTCTGGCAGAGAAAAATCAGTAACATGAAAATAATTCTTAATAATCCATTACAATGGATTTTTCAGAAATGTCCATCTGCTCTCTTCCTATAGGAATCAAATAAGCACTTTCTATATGTCTTAGCCTTCAAAACTATCTCAGCTGAAATGATGTCATGCTCCAGACTACCTTCACTTTAAAGACTTTACGAAAATCATACCTGATGGACATGATGAACATTTCAATGATGTCTGAGTTTGCTTTGTTAGGACTCACCAGAAACTGGGAAATTGAAATGTTCTTTTTCTTCATATTTTTGTTGGCCTATGCAGCAATCATGACAGGAAACCTTCTCATTGTGGTCTCTGTAATCTTTGTCTCTCACCTTCACTCCACTCCAATGTACTTCCTCCTTGCAAATCTCTCCCTTCTTGACATGTTTATTTCCACAATTGCAACCACTAAGATGGTCATTGATCTCCTCAGGGAGAATAAAACTATTTCCTTGTGGGGCTGCATGGCTCAGATGTTCTTCCTCCACTTTTTAGGGGGCAATGAGATGACTCTTCTCAGAGCGATGGCTGTGGATTGGTACATTGCAATCTGCAAACCTCTCCACTCACAGCCATCATGAAACTGCCAGGTGCTCGTGGGCTCAGTGCTGCTGTCATGGGCTGTTGGTTTTGTGCACACCATGAGCCAGATGGTTTTTACCATCACATTGCCCTTCTGTGGTCCCAATGTGGGACAACATTTTCTGTGATCTTCCCCTTGTCCTGAAGCTCGCCTGCACTGACACCTATGTCCTGGAGTTGCTGGTGATTGCTGACAGTGGACTGCTGTCCTTCCTCTGCTTCATGCTCCTGCTCATTTCCTACACCATCATCCTGGTAACTGTCCAGCATTAATCCTCTGGGGCTCTCTCCAAGGCCCTGTCTAACTTGTCTGCTCACATCACTGTGGTCACTCTGTTCTTCGGGCCATGCATCTTCATTTATGCTTGGCCATGTAGTAGTTTTTCAGTAGATAAATTTCTCTCTGTGTTTTATTCAGTTATCACACCTTTACTGAACCCCATTATTTATACCCTGAGGAATCAGGAGATGAAAGCAGCAATGAGAAGACAGTGGACCCAGCACATCAGCTCCAGACAGGACTTCTAGACAGAACCATGATGACCAAGGTGTTTAGTGCAAAATCCGGTATACATTACACATCAGAAAATGTTATTGATTTTTGTATGTGCAGATATTTTAAAAACGTGTCAATAATGTTTATTCAAATATCAATTATTCCATCAGTATTTTTCTATGAAATGTTGGTTCTATTGAAAGTATTTTATCTAAATTGAAAACAGGTTTTTGGATAATAAATTACAAATATTTGTAATTAATAGAAAACAGGCTCATTAATTGTAGTTGGAAGCTCAGAAAAGTACAAAACTAAATATCCTTGAATAAAGAGAAATCAAATATACATTTATTTGTCAACTGGTAGTTGAGAATTAGGGATCTTTCTGCTAAATTCTCTAGATAAATAAATATGCACAAAATTATATGAATTTCACCAAACCCATAAGCCGACAAACATACATCCACAGTTTTTCTCCATATATGGAAAGATTATTGGCTTTTCTGAAAATAAACACACTGTTTTTTTACAAGGACATCGGCCCATTAGTTACTGTCGTCCATGGATGTGACACACACGTCAGTTTAAAAAAAACAGGAATTCTGCCTGACAAACATGTGCCAGGGAGTTACATTCTACTTCATTTGTCATCCATGTTTGGATTTATATTTACTCATATTTCTCTTGAGAATCAAATAAGTTAATCCTCATAGACTCATAATTAGTGAAAGGCTTTTATATATTCCAGGCAGTCACATTTTAGCTTATGGTGGGAAAATGAGAGTATTCAAGCTGGTTCTAAGTTGCATTAAGAAAGTCGGAAAGTCTTCTGCATCATAAAGGTTAGTTTAAAGCCTCTGACCATTCGAATAATTAGATCATATATCCTTTAGAAAATCAAATTCATATTGTTATTTTTTTCATAGTATATAGTGTCTTTTATGGACGTCTTTTCATTATTTCTCCTTCACTGCCTCAAACGATATGTACAATAGTATAACTAGAGGCCAAAGGATGCTTCAAAATGTTTTCCTAGCTGTTTGTGCATGGGGTAATTTAGTCTAAATTTTTATTTTAAAAATGCATTGAGAAAAATAGGAAACTGGTCCTTGGGGATCTTTGGGTATATTCACATCTGTTTCTTCTAAACTATTTTGATTAACAATTTAAATGTAGGTAATGATGCAGAGTGTAATATTTCAAATTCACACCATTTTGCCATATTTGTTTCAAACTTTTTCAATGTGAAAAAATGGATTATTAGAGTCAATAAGTGTCTTTAAGCAAACTTCACAACAAATTATTCTGTCTTTCTAGAGAAAGCATTATTCCTCTGTAGAATTTTTAAGCTATTTTGCTCATGTATAAATTCATTGGCATTAATTTTGGTTATGTTAAAAATTGATATAAATGTTAATATTTTATTATTTAAAATATAATAATATTTTAAAATTTATTTTAATTCAACTTTATATTTTAATTTTTATTTATTTAGATATGCATCACTCTAGGCTATTCATTCTAATGGCTACAAAGTCTTCTATTACACTTTGCATTTGCTAAAATTTATTTAGATCTCATCCTTTTAAGAGACAGAGTAATCCCATTTGTTTACTGTTATAAATAATGGTTCAATTGAATATACTTATATATTTTTTCAAATACATGATAATATCTCTCTATTATATACTTGGAAATGAAAATGCTTATTTTTAGGTATAAACATTCTAATTTTACTAGAAATTCCCAGATTGCTCTCCAAAATTGTAGAAATTTTCACTTCCACTGGGTTTTTGAGGGGATCTTAATTTTTTCATGACTTTTCATGACCTTACATCAGGGTTTAGCAAGGATTTTATTTTAATGTTGTCATTTAGATGTGGATAAAAACAATTTACCCTTTAATTGTATTTCTTTGGTTTATAGTATATTTGATATCATTTCAGATATTAACTGGATAATCTCTTTCTCTTTTGAAGATCTTCCAGTGCACGTCCTTTGCTGATTTCTCTATTGGCTTTTCTTTTACAAATTGCTTTTAAATAATTATATATTTTAGATCATATCATTTGTCATTCAGATATATGCATTGTAAACATTCTTACTTCTGTAGATTATTTTTAATGTTTTGTGATATTTATAAATATAAAAAATGCAATACAGGTACATTTATTAATCTTTTCCTTTATGGTTTTTTAAATGTAAAATATTTCTACAATTGATAGGTTAAAATAGTCTACTATGATTTTTTGGAGGGTGGTGGGAGTGAGTGCATGGTCCAGGAATCGAACTCGGGTCTCCCACATGAAAGATGAGCATTCTACCACTCTCTCTACTGTGGTTTTTATGATTTAAAGTATTCTTCTTTACATTTGGTTGTTTAATCCAACATGTAGCTAGAGTTATCAATACCTGCTGGAATCCAATTTCTTTTTTATGTATTGATATAAGCAATCATACAAATACCGCTTATTGCAGAGTGTTTCCCTACTGATTATAATGTCACCTTTACAATTCATCAATTGTCCTTATATTCCTGAGTTTGTTTCCATCTTCTTTTATCACTTCCATTTATTGTTTTGATTCTGAGACAACACTACACTGTCTTACGTATAGATGTTTTGTAATAATCTTGACATTTAGTGTGATGAATCATCGATTTTATATATAACAAGTATTTATTTTGAATCTGTGGTCTGTTAATTTTGTTTCTCCTTTCCTTCATTGGACTGAAATTATTTTTACAATTAATATGTTTCTATTGATTAAAAAGTTACCTTTGAATTCTTTTTTAAAGATGTGTTTATAAGATATCCTCCCCACTATAGATTACCAAGATGTATCTCAACATTTTATTCTATCAGTGTTTCATTATATCTTTCACATTTTGTTGTTAAATGTTTCTGGAGTTCACCTTTGTACCCATGGAAGGTAGGAACCCAACTCTATTTATCTCCTTATAGTAACCCCCTATTCAAGCAATATATACAAAATAACCTGCCTTTCTGCAATTATGTTGCTGTGTCAACATATAGGACTATCAAAGCTATCCTCTCCCTCTCTCTCTCTCTCTCTAGTGTTTGTGTGTATCTGAGTTTTCCATTCAGTTCCACTAATTTTTCACCATTACTTTATTATTTTAGTACTATTACTTTGTACATGGTTCAGTATTTAGTTGGTGTGTTTACTCCCTTTGTTACTCCATTAAAAACTGACAACTTAAAAAAGAAATAAAAGATAAAAAAATTAAAAACAAAATAATTTTAAAAGATAAGGAAAAAAAGAACAAAGAAAAATATAATAAAAAATGAAAAAAAATAACAACCTACACATCTTTATTTATGTATGTTTTAAGATGAGTTTTTACAAGGTTAGCTGAATTTTTATTATATATATTTAGATAGATATAATATCAGTATTTTTGTTATATTATGTCATCCCTCTCATGACCAAGATACATTCCTCCATTGATTCAAATAAAATTTTATGTCTTCTGATGGAGTTCTAAATTTTTACTCATAATATCCTTCCTTTATTTTCAACTTGCAATTATTTTGCATTGTTTGTTGCTTGTAGGTTAAACGTTTTTTTTGCTGAAAAGTAAATATTAATATTTAATATTGGTCATTTATGTGTATACAATATATATATGATAGTTACAAAACATGTATATTATATATAGAGAGATACGTTGATTTATGTACATATAAAATACTTATTTGTGTTTATATACATGTATATGTTACATATCACACATGTGACTTATATATGTGTAGATACGTTTTCCTATGAACTTTGAGAATAGATTAAAGATGTGATGCCCTTTTATCTCTAAATAGCTTTATATGTTATCTAAAACAGTGCAACTTTCAAAATCAGAAAGTTAATATTAATATAAGATGAATATCTAATATAGACCTTATTCAAATTTTTGCCAATTGTTCAGATAACATCTTTTTAGAAAAAAATTTAAAAACAAGCTGATTCAGAAACAAATCAAGGGTCCCAAGTTGCATTTCATTGTCATTTATTTGGCAATAACTTATTACACTTTAATCTTTCTTTGATTTCCATAACCTTGACATTTTTGAAGGGTACAGATATTGGAATTTAATTTTGTCACATGTTTCCTCTTAATTAGTTTCAAGTTATTCATTTTGGGCAGTAATACCACAAGAATGATGCTTTGTCCTTCTGAGTCTTTCATATTAGGCAGTAGATAATGATTTGAGCCATTACTGATAGTATTAACTTTGATAACTCACTTGGGGTTTGTGTCTGTTAGGTTATCCACTCCAAAGTTAACATTTAATAAACAATTTCCAGGAAGCTAATTCGAGCCTATATACATATTCTGTTCCTCATGAAAACTTTATCCAATGATCATGTGATAAATGCAAAACCAATCAATTATTCATACTTCTATTTTCAAGATCATCTGCAAAACACATTTATTCTTGCCTTCCCCTTTCAGTTCATTACTTTTAACTCATTTTTCCAATACTGAGAAACCTGGCACCCTTTATTAACTGTATCTTTGCTTGTTTTCTCAATTCTAAAATATTCCAAATGCACCACTCAGAAATTTTAAACCACACCACTTTATAAAACAAACTGACAAAAATAAAAAATATATATATAGCAATTAGGGTTCCTCATTTTTATGGTATGTGGTCTAAGCATTATGATCAAGTTAATTTAGTTAGTTCCACACTTCCCCCTTCTGTGTGGTTATTTTATTCATTTGAAATAGTTAAATTTGTTCCCCTTCATTTCTAATTTATGGTATGGTAGCAGTAGCACTCCCCTCTCATAATTTCAAATCCTTTTCCAGTCTCCTATTCTTTCCAACCACCAATTGCATGTAGCCAATCTCATTGCTTTGTGTTTTGTTTCCTATGTTTCATTTTCATAATGGCCTTTTTCTTATAGCAAGCTGTCAAAAGTTAGCTTGCTGTAGACCTTCTTTTGTTTTTTTTCTAAAAACAATGTATCTGGAAAAATTTTTACTACAGTTGTTTATCTACAATGTTAAAATAATCATAATATGAAAGAAAAAAGTGGGAACACAATTTAAATGCTTTCTGGAATTTTATAGCCCCAGCAAGCTCTGTCTATCTGTAAAGATTTCTCCCTATATTGGATCAGGGTCACCATTGCTTCAGCAGGATATTTTCCGACCTTTCAATTACATTTCTCAGATCACTATCTTTCTTGTTATTTCTGTTGCATTGCTAGGTTGTACCTCAGTGAAAGAGCTTTCCCCCTGATAGTTTGCTGACAACTTTTATTTTTATTTTTAGGATAATTTATAATAACATTTTACATGAATTATTTTTCACTACTGTTCTGGGGAAACCTCTTCTGGTTTCTGTTCAAAATAGAAACACCGAAGTGCTGTTTTCACCTCTCCATTCTACTCTTTGAACTGTTACACAAAGAGAGTTGAACCACATGCAAATTCCATAGACTTAACCTGTTCATGTCTTCCTGGTCATGTAGGTGGCGACCTCTATCTCTGGTGGCTGTTCAAAAGCTTTTGAATAACTTCATTATATGCTTTTAATCCTCATGGAGTGTTCCTTGCCTTGCAAACGAAGAATAAAATAAAGACTATATCTCACAAACATCCTGGTGACAAGTGAAAGATATGTGACCTAGCTTCCTTCCCATCAGATGCATCTACCTGCAGGAGAATTTCACTTGGATGTGAGTCATATACATAACGAAGCTGAGAATGTAAATCCATTGGGCTGCCACCATTAGTAGCAAAGTTCTCATATTTTCAGTCTTAGCAAAGCCAGTGGCATTTTACCTATTATAGCAAAGTGAAAGTAGACATGAGGTCAGCAATAAAAGCAGATATCCAAAGAGAGTTTTGTAATGTAGGTTTGGTCCTTGTTCCTATGAACAACATAAATCCTGCTTATCTGTTACTTCCTGCAATGTATGAGGTTTCTAAAGATCCCCACGAACCGCTCCTGGTAAGAAAACATTAGTTAGGTGATATGGTTTGAAAATAAACACCTGAAACAGACATCATCCAATTACATTTTTTCTCTCTCATTGGGGACCTATCAGTGGCTATATTCATGAGTATAAATATTATAGTATTATAAGAAAGAATATGTTGTGGCATAGAATGAAATACAAAAACTTACTTGGTAATCATACATTTTGATTATATATTACTATTGTTAAACTTATATAGAGAACTTCTTGTGGATAAAAGAATACATCTGTGGTATCAGGTGGTTGTGTTGTGGTAACCTGTTGTGCTGATTTGAATCTTGTGTACCCCAGAAAAGCCATGTCCTTTAATCTTCATCCAGTACTGCTGGGTGGGACCTTTCTGATTGCTTCCATGGAGATGTGGCCCACCCAATTGTGGGTGGTTACTTTTGATTAGATGGTTTCTATGGAGATGTGTCTCCACCTATTCAAGGTAGGGTTGCTTAATGGAGCACTTTAAGGGCGACCATTTTGGAAAAAGCTTAAGAGCCATGAAAGCTCACTCAGCCAGAGACTTTTTGAGATGAAGAAGAAAAATGCCCTGGCGGAAGCTTCATGAAACCAGAAGATGAGAGAGATAGCTAGCAGACATCACCATTTGCCATTCCAGCTGTGTGAGAGAGAAACCCTAAACTTCATTGACCTTTCTTAAGTGAAGGTAACCTCTTGTTGGTGCCTTAATTTGGACATTTCCATGGCCTTGGAAGTATAAACTTGCAACTTAAAAAATTTTCCTTTTTAATAGCCATTCTGTTTCTGGGATATTGCATTCCAGAAGCTTGAAACTAGAACACCTGTTATCACTACTCTAACATTTTGCTGAATCCACATTTGTCCAGCAAAAGAAAAATTGTCAAATAACAAGCATATTTTGAATCCTGATTTACTAGGAAGAATTTTTTTTAGATTACTCTCAAAGGACACTTGAACTTTGATGCCTGTCTAAAATATTTTATAGTGCAATTATAAAAATATATTTAATTGAATTCCATGTGATTGTCATGGAGTCAAATTATAAAATAGAGGACAAAAGGTTTATCTTTTTTAATGGAAAGGTAAGAGATTTAGGTCATTACTTCTCATTTGCTGTGATTTTGGGTAAATTTATGAAGATTTACATGCCTCATTTTCCTCATCTTTAGATGATTAAAATAACAATGATCATATTGATAATTAAAATCTTAACACCAATGTTATGTGAGAACTAACAAAATCTTAACATCAATGTTACAAGATAACTAATAAGAGGATGTATATTAAACACTCAACCCAACACCTGTTATATAGAAAGCTGTTTGTATCTTGGACATTTTTTATCAATTGACTACAAGTTTGTGGTGAACCAGGAGTGTGTCTTTGTGCTTGTTTGTCCTATGACTAGGAAATAGTCTAACATGAATGATTATTTACTTTAGGAATTAGGAAATTAATGGCTGAGCGTGGGAATGAAACTAATGACTGCTTGGAGCATCAGAGAAGTGGCATGGCTTATAGTGGAAATATTATTATTTAACTCCAAATTCACGAACAACTTTCTTCCTAAGATCTAGTCTCTCATCCTTCATATCCATTCTGAAGTCTTGTCTTTCTCTTTAAAGCACTGTCTGGATATTCTCCCCCCATAACATGACCCACAGTTAGTTTCCTCAATATGAGCACCTGAAGAAAAGTGACATTCATCTCACCAGAAGTTAGCCCTAAGAGACTTCCTCAACATACTTTTGTCTTCATATACCTCTTAAGTAACCTTACTTCCATTCTTACACAACCAATAACCAAATATATAATGGTACCACAATTAACTGAAAATGAGAGAAGAAATAAAGCCAACTTCTCCACCTTTAAAAACATCTCCTATATCCTAACCAATCTACCCTCATGTGTGTTATCCAAACTCTCATTGATATTAACAAACCAAACTGCCAAAAAATACTTTGCAGCCCTGAAGCATCAGTCCCACAACTGACAGAATTCCCTTTAAAATACCCTGCTAAGTGTTCTCAGGGTTTCCCATTACTAATAGGACATTACATAACAGTTACATACACCATAATAGGAAGTTCTCAGGTTGGTTGGATTCCATATAAATTTGTGATATGTTTCTTCTTAATGGTACTGAACTAAGAAGGTTCCTTCAAGATATTTTCTCATCTGAACTCATTGCCTGTTACTGCTTCTGAACTGGTAAGCATAAGAGACATTTCTAAAATCATAAATTTTGTCTGTTATTCAAAATAATTCTTATATGAATTTGCTATAATCAGTCATGAAAGGCAGTCTTAGGATTTGAAAAATGCATCAGAAATTCTGGAAAATGAGCCCCCCAAATAATTAAATTCAGAATTATGTAAGCAAAATGAAGTGATTTTCCTATTAGAAATGCAGGTAAAGAGCAGAGAATCATTAAGTAATTATATTTATTATTATGAGGAGAGAATGTTGATCTGTTAGTATATGATAGGCACTCTGGTGCTAAAGTTTCAAGAATAAAGGAATCAAAGTATTCATATTTTTAAAAGGAAGAGAAAAATATATACCAGTAACTACATCAAAGAGCTATGAAGTAAAAAGGAGAAAAGAATCAAGTTTGATTCAGTTTGTTAGGAAAAGCTCTTAATATGTTATTTAGGTATGGATATTGAATAGAAGGAATATTAAAGGCAAGAGAGTAATTCATTGATTTGAATGTACACATTTCTTCTTAAAAGGTAGGTAATTTCCTAAAACCCTCCTTTCAGCCTTTTTTGAAGGGAGCTAATTTGCTGCTAGATTAAAATCCTTAAAATAAGCATCCAACTTTCAGTAGCCTATCTAATTTGGAGAATCTAAGCTACTTTTAGTCTAAATAGGTACCTAAATTTAGGGTTTTCTAGGTATTATTGTTGTTGATTAAACTACAACCAATTCCAGCAGAGAAATTTTAAGAGCCAGAGTTGCTCATCATCTGTTTTTTAAAAAGAGGCTGGATAGAAAAAAAACAGAGCTTGAAAAATTCAATTCGGTGTTAGATGATGAGGAAGATAATGATGATAATTCAGGCCTATCCTGTACTTATATTAAACTGCATAGACCTCAGAAATAAGAACATTTGGTCTGAGTTTTACTCCAATGGTCTACCCATAATTGCCCCTACTTTCCTGTGCTTGGTTTCCCTTAATAATCTAATATGATGAGTAGTTCTGTCCAATTCCTCTCTCTAATTGGAGGAGCACCAAGTAAATACCTGCTTTGTTCATTATAAATTGGATGAAAAGCAAAGGATGGAAAAGGTGAATAAGTAAATGTGAGAGACCAACTTTGGATCCTGTCATTTTTCCAGAGGACTGAGAAAAACAATGGAAGGTAGGGAGCAAAAACAAAAAAAATAATGTTTGGGACAGGAGGAAAAATGAGCCTGAGTAAGGGAAAAGACCAAGGAATCTTGACAGTTGAAAATGAAATTCATAAATGCAGTCATAGTTCCTGCTTGTTTTTATTTTTGTTGTTGCTTTTAATCTACTACAGAATATGCTCTTTATGACCTAATCAGTACCAGAGTCACCTGAATTGACAATAAACAGATAGAGCTATCAGTTTTCTGGTTTCACAAAGCTTACCAGGAAAGTAATTTAATTAGGAAAGTTTATTCCAATTTAACAAGCAAAACATGCAACTAAACTACTCATTGTTGCTCTGGGAATCTTTAGCTACTGTGCCCCCATAATTAAGAGATCATTGAAACACATACAAAGACAGGTAAGCCAATGGAGTGAGGGATCCACAGTTGTTACTGATAAACACAAAACCATTTGTCCACAGCCATGGGATAGTACTAGAGTCCAGGAAAAACTAGGATCCTAAGTGAGATAAACTAGTGAGGTGAAGTCTTACTACATAGTCATCCAATAGGCCATCCACAGGATCCAAACTGGAAGGACATAATCCATTCCAGCAACTAAATTAAATAAGAGAGGTTGGAGGAGTCGAGGAAGACCAAGTTAGCATCCTAAACTTAGGGAAGACCAAAGTGCCAGTTGAAGGGATCTTGGAACTTCAAATAAATGTTTTCCCAGACAAGATCTTCAAAATATTCTTCCTGGGTGGAGATTCACAACCACTGCAGGCAGGAGGAGGTGAGTTCTGGTGTGAATGTATGGGAAAAGTGAGAAGCAGCATTCTAACTCAATTGGGATATTCCCTGACTTACAAAGTATTTCAGAAAAATACAAATGTATGAAAACTTCCAAGTTCATGGCTGAAAATAGGAATCCTGTGATGTAATGATGAAAAAGTTATTAAATTTCTTATGTAAAAGTGTTCTTGGCATCCATGTGGTCTTAACCATCGTGCAAGAAGACTCTGGTGAAGCAGCATATATAAATCATGTCAAAAGTCTATTTGTTGAAGCTGCTGGTGATATACTTAGTTACAGCAAAGGTTAAATTACACTCTTTTAAAATGTAATATTGCTTCTTTTAAGGAGAAAATCATCATGAATACCATCAATTCCATACCAAAGAAATATCTATTATTAACTAAGTCATGTGAGCATTTTGACCTAGAGCAGCAGAGAATTCTACTCAAAAAGCAACACAATACTGAGAAGCAACAAAATATGTTCGTGTGATAACAGGACAGGTATTTGAATTATCACCTTTTCTTTCTTTATGTATATATTTACCTATTAATTCTAAAAAAATCCCAATATTTAAAAGCTTGTAAATATAAAAATATTCAGGATCGTTGATCTGTTGCAAAGATTCATAAGGCTATGCTTAAGATAAGCATTAAATCTACAGTTCAGAAAACATAACTCTGGTGACACAATGCCCTGAGTTTGAATTCCAGCCTATCATCGCTATAAGTTTGAATAAGTTAACAAGAATGAACTAAAATGTATTATTTGCCATCTATATTTAAGATGTCGTGCTAAGTGCTTTTCACACATAGTTTCAATAAAGTACTCCATCTCTCCAACTCATATTGCTTGTAGACAAGATGTTTTCATTTTGATGTGGCACAATTACTCCTTAAAAGGTATGATGAGAGAAACAAACTTTGATGAGTAGACCCTTAGACCAGCCTGTCTTATGGTCTAACATTAACACTCCAGGCGGGATGGACTTAAATGCTCACATTATCATGGTGTTTGGATATTTCCTTTGTTCTTTCTTTTTCTCCATTAATAGCCCTTTAAAAGTTTTTTGATTGAGGCCAGTTTTAGCTCTTGTGAGCATGAATAAAAAGAGGAAAATATTATAAAAATATTTCTAATATCCAATAAAGAAGTAAATGTAAAAATGTCATTTTCTATCAACCCTAAAGGATGAACATTTACATTGCTCCTCCTGTCTTGTTTTTGACACCCAAACCATTTAAAGCAGTGTCTATACACACGTATTTTCATATGTTGTTATTTTCATTTTCATGTGATAGACTACCATGGCATAGGTATTCTTCATCTTAAAATACAGTATTAGTACCTTTAAAGAAATCAGTTATAGTTTGAGTACCCTTTTTGTAATAACCACACCAATGTTAAGTGTTAACATGTTTTCAATGTTTTCCTTCAGATGGGTGGGAAGTGAATCTCATTGTTATTTTATTTTGCATTTTTCAGAATTCTAATGAGATTATGCAATATTTCCTACAGGTTTGTCTGTTATTTGAAATAACTGTTCTGTGACATGACTATTCTTTTATACAATTTTTAAAAGAAATTTCAGGTAGCTACCTTGGAAATCAAGCAAGATGATCCTTTTCTGATTGTTGATATTAATGCTTTCTTTCTCATATATTTTTAAATAATTTGTAGTTTCAAAATTTGCCTTTTTACTATTTTATAATATTTTTATCACTTCTTAAGAATATATTGTTATTTATGTTTATGTTTTCTGAGTTTTCTATTTTCCTGTAAAACTTTCCCAAAAGGATAGAGCAGTGATTTTTAACTAGGGGAAAATTTGTCCTATACAGAATATTTGGTAATCTGGAGAAAATTTTGGTTGTCACAGTAGAAGGAGGACTACTGTCATCTAGTTGGTAAGGGCCAGATGTACTTGTAAATATCCTACAGCACATTGAACAGACTCTGCAAAACAATATCTGGTCTAAAATGTGAATAATGCTCAGAAATCCTGGAAATAAGGAATATAATAGAGTGAGTCATAAAGAGTTGAGTATCTATTGATTTTTCTACCTGAATTATAAATTAAAATATTAAGCCAGAGTTTTAGCTATCACATTACTACAAGAAAAAATATTTTGTGTGACTTTAGGAAGTGGCTTGTGAAATTCATTTAAAAATGATTTGGGGTTGTATCAGATACTTGTTGTTGTAATGCACATGCTAGTTGACTGGACTAAGGCTATTCAGAAGGGAAGATGCATTGTCTACACAGTTGTCATGGGGGAATGAAGCCTTTAGGCCCTCTGGTCAAGGTGGGGGGAGAGAAAAAATTGGGAAAATGCAGAAGTACATCAAGTTTGGTGATTATGGGGCACTAGGAGAGAAAAGAAGGCATTTATGAGCTCTTCTTCCAAGAGCCCTGCTCTGGCTATTTTTTGCTGCATTAAAAACTACCCCAAAGCTTAGTGGTTTAAAACATTTATTATGAACTTGTGTAGTTACATAGGTTGTTGGGTTCAGATAGGTAATTTTACTTGGATATATATTGCAGTTGTAGCACATGACATGACTGGACCAGAGTCATCCTAGGCCTTGACTAGGTTGGATTTACAAGATGGCTCATATGAATGGGAATGATGCTGTCTTCTGGAACTCATCTGGGACTACTGAACAGAATTCCTTCATGTGACCTTTCCAGGTAGCTAAGGCTTCTTCCAGGATAGTACCAAGATCGAATTCCTAAAAGGTCCAGGGAGAAGCTTCAGAGTTCTTCCTGACTAGACTTAGATGTCATGCAACATAATCTCCACCACACTCTATGGATAAGGGCCAAGTCACTAGGTCAATGCAAATTTAAGTAAAGGAGAACTATACGAGAGAGGCAAAGCTGGGATATGTGCTACACTGGATGGTCATATTTGGAGACAGCCACAAACTTGACTTTTCTCGTGGATCAGAAACTCATCTTGTAGTAATGCTTTATTTGGATGCCTTGAATAATGGGAATGATTACGTATCTGACCATCAGAAGTCTGGGGATCATGTCAGTCACCTAGGGTACCTGAACTGAAGCTGAAGAAAAAGTGGCAAGAGAAAGAAAGAAATATTTGGGGGCATTGATCAGGATGCAAGAAACTGACATGCCTAGATGTATAAATATATCATACTGGAACTTTTAAGAAAAGGCCTAAGAGACTTAATATTCATCAAATCTTTGGTAATTGAATTTCAAGTTTATAAATAAAATTTTAGTTCCCTCCATATTAGGAAAACTAAATTGAATATGATCTCATCACTGAAAACATCCTTTTTAGTTCTCTGAACCTCCATAGTCCATGAGTGGGCACTTTATACCTGTTTTCTTTAGTTGCTCATTGATCACTTATTAAATGAAATCTATATTTTCTCAGCTGATTTGCTGTGCTAATTAGTGTTAGACACCTTAAACCATTTTTTAAAATCACAACCCCTGCACTCATACCCCCTACTCCATTAATTAACACACAATCTAAAGAAAGTTCATAGAACTAACAGCTTGAATGTCTCTTCAAACCAGATCGCCCTCCGTTTTCTTGAACAATGTGCATTCATGTATTACTATCACTAGACAGTTATGTAGGGGAATTCTCACCCCTCCTGTCACATGTTAACATAGAGCTTTGTATTCTCAGTACAACTTCCTTTTCCCCTTGCTCATCAAACCATTTAATCCTTCAAAATATTCTAACTGTGGAGTTACACTATATGTTATCCAGGAGTAAAGAAATTTTTAGTAAAAATAGAACATGGAATACTTAACAGTGAGTAGTAGTTACAGTTGCTATTGGTGGCAATATCTCCACATTGGAAGTAAAAGCAACATGTTGTTCAATTTCTCTTGACCTTCTGAGCCTTTGTCTCCTGGCAGAATATGCAAAAAATGTTTGGCCATTCTTCTGATTTCACAATGATCCTCACCCACATGAGCAGCTTTGCACATCCTAAACTTTGCACGATGTCATAACGTGCATGATGTCATGTGCATGCTACACACCTCCTTGCAGCTGCAGTTGGTGGCATAACCTACTTCTTCAAAATCAGCCCATACCTCAATTTCACATTTTCATTGTAAGCCTGCCTACAACCTACCATCTGTGACACAGTGTCTTAGGACTGATCCTTATTTGCTTCAGCTCCCCACAAAACCATTTCCCTCTACCATCCAGTCCCTTGTCTTCCTGTGTCACCAATACTTCCCCAAGGTCCCTATAACTATTGGTCACCATGTAGCCTGCCTGTGATATTCTTTTTTCATTTACTATTTTTTGGCTTTCCTACCTTCACTTCCTAGAATAAGCTATAGGCTATGCATACAGAACGTATCCATATCAAATACATGAAATAATAATCTCAACTCTTACTTGTATAAGATTTCAACCTCAGAAAGCATATTCATACCTTTTCTCATTTTTTCTCCATTGCCATTTTGTCTTAGTTTTCAGGTTTCAAGGAGAAAGTGATTTTCCTAAGGCATAGAATGAGTTTGTGGAAAATTCCAAGGTATAACACCACATGAATGCTAGTGGGAACTATTTCCACTATTTACACCTATCAGAAACAATCTTTAAGTAACATCCTATTTATGTTTCTATCATTATAAAATATCATGTCTAATTATAAGTTTTGGGCTTTTTTGCAGAAGAAGTTACTTGATTTTGATGGTAGAATATGGTAAGATTAATAAAACACTTTTATAATTAATTTTCCTGAAGAAGTTATTCTCAAGTTTAAATAAGTTACTAAGAGCTCCCGATTTTTTATCTTGTTAGCCACATTATGACTGCTTGCACAACTTGTATTTCCTATGGGAGATTATTTTCAAAATTATAAAGATTACATCAAATTAGATTAAGGAATTTAAAAAAAAGCTCAGCTGTTTTAGTTTCCTATCCTTAATTTTGAAATTTCTGCTTAGTACTGTCTTACTCCTAAGATACATCTGAACACGAACATGTCATTTCCCATGGGAATTCCAGTAAGGAATATTTGGGTATTTTGGGTTTGAAGTTCTTTATATATGGATATGTGTATATATGTACATATATGCATATATATGTATATATAAATATTTAACATTTACAAAATATGATCATACTTGCATAGAGTGTTTTTCAACCTGCCTTTTATTACTGAAAAAATAAATATATTCTTAAATAGTTTCTTAGACATCATTCTATCCTTTGTGCAATATTATATCCTACAGGATTTCCTACATTGTATTTATGATTGTGAGTAGTAATTGTAGAACACTTAGATTGTATCAACATTTAAACTATAAATGATGTTGCCACAAGGATTTTATAATCCATCCATAATCATTATCTTGGGATAAATTATGAGATATAGAAGATCAGTCTCAATAGTTCAGCACATTTTAAGGTTTTGAAATATTTTAAATGGATAAACAATGTAGAGACTAACTTACTTTTGGGGGAAGGACAAACACAAAGGGTGACCAAGTGATATGAGCATTAGGGAGCAAAATTTACAGTAGGACCCTCAGTTAAAAAAAGTACAGGATGTATATGGGTTAGAGAAAATGTCACAAACAAGAAAGAAAATTCTACTTAAGAATGGATGTAAAGAAGTTATCATGGAGAAATTTCTAGACAAAAATTTGCTAGACAGGCTATATCAGATATTTATATGAGATAATTCAAAGTAAAAATCAAATTAGCTAATAAGAAATTTTAAAAAATTGAAATGGGAAAGAGTAATAGACAGATTAAATTTGGAGGCTGAATAGGAACCCAAAGATCAAGATTAATCACTTTGTTTTACAGATGAGAAACATGAGGCCCAGAAGAAAAGATGAACCAGTCGTTCAAGACAGAGTTGGTTCTCAGTCCCAGATTTCCATCTTTAATTAAATGTTTTCAAAACACCATATTGCTTTTTCTCACATCTTAATTCAAGCATAGCTATTATAGCTTTCAATCTGTTCTCTCTCTCCTGTGTTATTAATTGATCCTCTCAGATACAGTTTTCTGCAATATCATACACATGTACACACACACACTTATTCACACATGCATACAATGTAGCATTCTCTATAGACCACCATGGTTTACCAATTTTGAATGTAGTAAGTAAAGAGATTGCTTTCCCCAGCCTGAGGCTTCTAGAATAGGTGCGGCCTCTCTCTCATCTTCAGGCCAGTGATGAATTCATGAGTGTGAGTGGGTGCCTAAAGAAAATGGAAAATCTAGTCTTTTAAAGTATAGAGTTTATTCTTTGAGATGGGATTTGGCATAGTAGCTGAAAGCATGAAGAAAGACATTTAAATGCCACAGATAATATCATTTGTATTCACTTTTTTTTATGCTCATCCCGTAATGTGACCCTTGTTTGAAATAATGGGGCTGCTCATAGACATTGAACATTCATCACTGTTGCTTAACCACAAGGTGTATTTTAAACTTTTGGGCTTTGTAAAACCTTTGTGGGAAAGTGGGTTACAGCCATAGCAGATACTGGAAAATAACAATTACCTTTGAAAATATTATGTCTAACAAAGAGGCTTCATAGGTGTGTACAGATCAAACCCACTTACTGGTTGCTGGGAATTTAAGAAGGAAAAGAAAGAAGTGTTGTACACACCAAACCTCATTTCACTTTTTTATCAAGAATAGTTTTAAATATGCTGCATTAAAATCCTTAAACCCTGGGATTGATTTAGAATGGAAACAAAACATCTTAAGGTGGTTTTGAAGAGAGGTAACTTTCTGAGTCACTTAAAATTAGGATTTTAAAGAAGTTTTGCAGTCTCAATTTTCCCTGAAGGATTCAAATTAAAGAATCTCACTTCCAACAAAAACATAAATTCCTTGAAGATGAGAGCATCTCCTTTCACCTATGAAAATGAAGCACATGCCTCTGGGATTATGGACTGCTTAAGGGAACTAAGAAATCTGTTCAGGGTATTGTTTATAAACTACAGTTAGAGTCTTCCAGGAAGTTAGTAGTTTTCAGTTTATTTCCTCCCTCTTAGAGATAGTAGGAAATGACATTAAATTTCTAAATCAAATAAGAATGCTGAAGGGCCCATAAGACTCTAAAGCTTGGCAATATCCATGGAATTACTGCCCTCTTCTTTTTCTCTACAGGTCATCGCAGCATAAACTATACAGTGGAGTCCATGGGGAAATTCAATCAGTCTCAAGTGTCACAATTCATTTTGCTAGGACTCATGAGTTCACAGCATATTCAGTTTTTTCTCTTTCCACTCTTCTCTATTATCTATGTAGTCACAGTTTTGGGGAACCTTCTCATTGTTGTCACAGTGTATTCTACCCCAAACCTGAACACCCCCATGTACTTTCTCCTTGGGAAACTCTTCTGTGTGGATAAGATCCTTGCTTCTTTTGCCACCCCTAAAATGATTGTGAACTTGATTAAAAAGCATAAGACCATTTCCTTTGCTGGATGCTTCATTGTAGGTCTTTCTCCTTCACTTACTGGGTGGGGTTGAAATGGTACTGTTGGTTTACATGGCATATGAGAGGGATGTGGCCATTTGTAAGCCCCTACACTACATGACCATCATGAACAAGAAAGTGTGTGTTTCGCTGGTAGTGACCTCATGGCTCTTAGGTCTTTTTCACTCAGGGTTTCAGATACTTGTTGTTGAGAACCTGCCATTCTGTGGTCCTAATGTGGTGGACAGCATTTTCTGTAACCTTCCTCTGGTTACTAAGCTTGCCTATATAGATACTTACATTGTACAGATTGTCACTGTTGCCAATAATGGAATGATATCCCTGAGTTGTTTCACAATTTTGCTTATCTCCTACAGCCTTAGCATCATTACCATTAAGAACCATTCTTCTACTGGGCAGTCCAAAGCCCGATCTACCTTGACGGCTCACATTACAGTGGTAATTCTCTTCTTTGGCCCATGCATTTTCATCTATATCTGGCCCTTCAGCAACCACTCTGTGGATAAGTTCCTTGCTATATTTTACGTCATTGTCACTCCCATTTTGAATCCAATTATCTACACTCTGAGAAATAGAGAAATGAAGTCAGCCATGAAGAAACTCTGGAGTGTTTTTGGAGCTACAAACAAGTGATATAGGTTAAAAATATAATTTAAATAGAAATAATATGTTCAATGTTTTAAGAATTCTTTCTAAAAATAAAATAATTTTATTCATATGAATAAGTGAAGAATACAGCAAGAATATAAAAATCATCTACTACAATGATGTAAAATCAAGAAAGAATTAATTGATAAATACTTTTGGTGTCACCTAAGAAAGTATAAATTCTGAGTTTCAGTATCTACCTATGCTGTCAAGGTATATTCATTTTTCCTGCTGCCTCCAATCTAAGAGGGTTTTGGTAGACGTCCCTTAAGTCTGCTGGTATTACCAAATGTTACTCCCATCATCCCATATTATAACACTGCACTTCAAAAAAGTATGTACTGATTCAAATAACTATGCATTCTGGAAAAGACATTGACTTTTTTCTTAAAAATAATATGAATTTAAAATAATGATTTCTAATATTAAATGATTATTATTATTTTCCAACAAATTAATATATTGACAAACAGGTATCAACTATATTAATTCCCGTTAATGAAACAAGATTCTATAAAATTTCTCAAGCTGTGACTCTGCAAATATTTTTACAATTTTTAATTTTGTTCCTGCTGTGATATGTGAAAATGATATAGGATATAAAAATCAGCAGCTATACATAGATTTATCTTTTAAACACATATAATTCTAGGCAAATTCCAGAGGTGACAACAAAAAACATATGTTTTAGTAGGTAATTTTCTCTACTTTCACATACTCTTTGACCATAATCACAAAAATAGAGTTAAATGATTAAGGAAGACCTTGCTACCTTAGTAAAGAAATTTCAGGTACTAACACCATCTCTAGTTAGAGATACAGAAGGAAGTAGGAAAATAATTCTGTGTATTCTGTCAATAAAGTAAAATGATCTGAATAAAGCCACAAAAAGGAAATATTTTGTGTTGTTTTAATGAAGGGGAAAATTTGAGCACTGAATTTTCTGGATGTCTATTATGTTTATGAGCAATTTATTTTAGAATGCATTTCTAATAAATTGCAATTCTTAGACATTCTTTCCTCCTGTTTCATTGAGAGAAAATGAAGAAAATCTTGCATTCTACAAACCAAATCAACAATTTGTGAACATGAACAATAACTAAAACACAAACAGCATAACAGAGAGGAACTCAGAATCCCTTCTACTATAAATGTACACAGATAAATGCCTCCACCACTAACCTCTCATCCTTAATATAAATAGAATAAGAACACTAGGCTCTGTGAAAGAATATTATCTGGTTCATTCAAAACAAGTAACAGATTCTATTAAGGAAAGTAGGGTTTTTAGAGAACTCTTTCATATTTCACAAAAAACAGAGTTCCCTATTACATTACATACCATGGGCTCATACCCACTGCCAGAGATGGAAGTGCAGGGACAGCTTTATACATAGACCAGCAAGTTATCTGATGACCTCAACTGCACCCAGAAAACAATTTCGATGCAAAAAGTATGCAAACAGTAACATATCTCCTTGTTTTTAGCCATACATATATATCATATCAGAAATGAGTTTATTGATTCCATTTTTCTACAATACCCAGCCAAGATTGAAGCCCTAGGGAAATGACGTCCTCCTGGGCATGAAGAACTTGAATACATAGGGAAAAGCCCTAGGATACATAGATTTTGCATATTTTGAAATCATTTTGCACTTGCTTTTATCATGCTGTATAGCATTAATGCCACTGGCCAACAGGAAAACACAGCTTTGAAGAAATTTCTTATGATACTGGAAAATCAGTTATTGGGCTCTAGTTGGAGGTCTAGAACTAGTAGTCAATGCTATCTAGGGTGTTTTCATTTCCTAGCTACTAAAACAAATACAATAGAATATGTTGCCTTAATAATAAGAAGATATTGATTCATGGATTAAGAGGTTAGAATGCTTGCTTCCTCCCAGGGTCAGTATCTTCAGGTTGCCCAGCTGTCTTTGCAATTCCTTGTCTTTTCTATCATATGGCAATGTATATGGCTCGCTTTTCTCTCTCTGTTATGTTCTGCTAACATGCAGGCTTTAATTTTTTTTACAGTAACTCCTCTCTCTGTGGCCTTCTGTACAAAGATCTCCAGTAGTGGGATTAAGACTCATTCTGATTCATCTGGAGCACACCTTACCTAATGTAACTTCACCAAAATTTCCTATTTATAATGAGTTCAGGTCCACATGAAAGGATTCAGATTAAGAACTTTTTTTCTGGGCACATAACTCGAAGATACCACACATGTGTATCACGTTCTAAAAGAAATCAATTTATGTATGTTCCACAGTATGAAACAAGCAAATGTTCTTATTAGCTCAATTCATAATTGCCAAATTTGAAGTCACTCAAATGTTCATCAACTAGTGAATGGGTAAACAATGCAGTGTATTCTTACAAAGGACCATTTCTGAGCAATGAAAAGAAAATAAGCATAGAAAATAAAAATAGAGGCAGATCTTCCATAATGGCTACATGGATGACTGGGCAGGTCATTCTCTTTGGAAAAAAAAAAGTAAAACTGGACAAAAATTCCCTAAAACAACATTTAAAGTCCTTTCAAATTGACCAAAGGCCATACAACACTATTGTGAATAATTTATTCAATAAAATAGATGGAAGGCAATTGGGACTTTGGGATGGTGTGACATTTAAGCCAGAGGCTGCTCCCATTCTCCCCAGCAACATGTTGTGAAAATTTTAATTGAACAAGTGGGGCAACCTGTGAGAATAGGCAACTTCCACTCCTTCTAGCTTGATTCCTGGAACACAGAGGTGGTATTCCCTTTAGGGCTAAGTAGGGCTATGAAACCTGGTAGCTCCCATCCCTTCAGTTCTTTAGTTCATACTCTATGTTGTAGATGTTCTGCCTTGTATGAATATGTGAAGTTGTGAGGACTTACAGCTGCATGGCCCTGCCTGAGGGAGCTGAACATATTTGGAGTGGAACATGGGAAATCCATGCCCCAGGCTCATTGTGGAAAATAATTGTTGATCACAGTGTGGGGGTTCTCCAACATCCATACAGAAATAAAAAGTATTATAAAGGACTTGTGTATTTGCTGTTTGACAACAAACTAGATAATTTACATGAAATGAAAAATGTTCTGAAAGACACAAATTACCGAAACCTACTTCCAAAAAATGAAAAATATGAGCAGATCTATAAGAAGCAAACAGATTGCATTAGTTGTTAAAAACACTTCCAAGAAAGAAAATCTCATGCCAAGAGAAATTCACTGATGAATTCTGTCAATTATTTAAGAAAGAATTAATACCAATTTTCACAATGGAGGACTATGCATCACTTTTAACATTTTATGGAGGCAGTATTATTCTGATATCAAAGCCAACAAAGGAGATCAGAAAATAAGAAAATGACCAATGTACATTATGAATACAGACCTAAATTTATGCTACCTACCAGAAACACACTCCATATATAAAGACACAGCTAGGGTAAAGATAAAAGGAAAAGCTAGGAAGAGATTATTTCTGTTTTTATTTTTTTTAATTTTGGTTAAGTTGTCAATGGTCTCAAAAAGCATTGAAGAAACAGCCAATCCACAAACACCAGGAGACACATTATTTTTATATTGTTCATTAATTTTTTTCTGCTGTTTCTCATATATTTTTTTCCTTTTTCTTCTTGATGTTAAAGGAAATCTATGCCAAAACACTAGCCAAACATAAGTGAAAGGAACAGGAACGTTAGAGAACACACATGTAAAAGAATACTGTTCAATAAACAGAATGAAGGTGAATATGACTATGGAAAACCTGGGAAAGGGAACAATCTAATTTCCAGATATACCCTATTGAATATTCAAAATGTTAAGTTTTGAACAAAAAAATAACAAAACATACAAAGAAAAATCTGTAACCCATTTACATGAAAAACTTAGAGAAACCTTTTGAGGGAAGACAGATGCAGTATGCACAAAAAAACAAATCTAAGTCAATTGCCTTAAATATGCTCAAAAGCTAATGGAAACAGTGAATAAAAAGCTAAAGGAGACCAAGAGAACAGTATAGAAGCAAATAGAAAATATCAATAAAGTGTTAGATATTGAAAAATGTGACCCAAGGGAATTGTAGAGCTGAAAAATACCATAACTGAAATGAAAAGCTGATTGGAGGATTACAATAGAAGATTCTGACATGCAACATAAAGAAACAGCAAACTTGAAGCTGTGTCAATTAATGAAAGAATAAATAAAAATTCACAGAGCCCATGAGAACTGTAAAGCACCAACAAGTATATCAACATAGGCATAATGGGTATCCCAAATTGAGAGGAGAGAGAGAGAAAAAAAGCAGAAGAAATATTTAAAGAAATAATGGAAGAGAAAATTACCCAATTTGATAAGAACATAAACCTACACATCCAAGAAGCTTAATATATTACAAGATATATAAAGGAAAGAGATCCACATTGAAATGCATTTAATCAAATTGTTGAAAGGAAATGACATATAGACTTCTTAAAGCAGCAAGAGAAAAGTGAATTCTCATGTACAAACATTTGTCAATAAGATTAACAGCTTAATTTAAACCCCAAACAAAACAAGTAGGAAAGAAGTGGGAAGAAAATTTTAACATGCTGAACAAACTTCCAATCAGGAATTCTGCACCCTGCAAAATTATCCCAATAATAAGAAAGAAATAAAGATATTCCCAGATAAACAAGAGCTAATAGACTTCATTCCAAATAGACCTGCCTTACAAGAAATGTTAAATGGAGTGCTTTAGTCCAGATTACTTGAGGCCACATATAAAGGTATGAATTTGATCACGATCTTTATATGGCCATGAAGATTTACCTAAACATCCTAAATATGAGTTAAAGCCAAAAACTTATTAGAAGAAAATATAGTGGTAAATCTTCATGGCCTTAGATTAGACAATTAATTCTTAGATATGACACAAAATTCTTAAATATGACAACAAAAGAAAAATAGATAAATTAGATTTCTTCAAAATTAAAACTTTTCTGCATCAAAGGTCATTACCAAAAAAGTGAAAAGATAACATATATAATATGAAAAACTACTTGCAATAAATAAATGCTAGAAGTGTCTAGTATCCATAATATATAAAGAACTTGCAACAAAACAACAAAAAGCTTTAACAACCCTATTTTAAAATGGGCAAAGAGCATGAGTTTGATATTTCCATAAGGTAGATATACAAATACCAAGAAGCACAAAAGTTTTTCACTATCATTAATCATTAAGAAAATGCACATCAAAACTCAATGGAGGAAAAAAAAGAAAAAAGAAAACACTCAGTGGAGGGGGAGAAGCCATGGTGGTTCAGCAGGCAAAATTCTCGCCTGCCATCCCAGAAACCTGGGTTTGATTCCTGGAGTCTGCCCATGCAAAAACAAACAAACAAATGAACAAATCAAAACAAAAAAAAAAGCAAACCTCAATGAGACCTCCACTTCTGTGGCCACCTAACCCACACCTTGATATCCATGAAACCCACACTCCATGCACCCACCTACATCCTGCCTGTTCACCAGCCCCTGTGTATCTGCACAGCCCCTCCATTTACCTCCTACCACACCTTACCTCTGTGTCCCCAATGCTGCATCTTGCTACTGTACCCCACCCCAAGGGTACAACCCTGGACTATGAATTCCATGCTCTCAAGTACCAATGATAGTAGCCCCAACCTGTGTCTATACAGGTGCAACCCATCACTACATTGTTGTGCCCCACCCCACATCCTGCTCCACATCCATCTTGCAAATACAAAACTTTAGACCACTGAAGGAAATCAATATCTAAAGTAAATCTGTCAAGATATTTACATCCCTCAAAAGCAACAGAAGATCACTAAGCCTATCAAGATGCAGAAAGATATAGCACAGTCTAATGACCAATTAAAACAACAGAAGAGAAAGATACAGCACAGTCTAATGACCAAATTAAAACAACAGAGGAGACACAGACCTTGGAACAATAATCAAAGATGTTCATCTAACTTTGATTATTGTTCCAAGGTCTGTTCCAAGATGTTCATTTAACTTTACTAAATGAAATCAGTCAGGTGATTGATGACTTAATGAAGTCAAGAAGGCAGTAGAAGAGGATAAAGAGGAATTTAAAAGAATACATAGAAAAATATCAGGTATCACAGAGATTAATAATGCTGTAGGCCAAATAAAAATATACTAGAGACACACCACAGAAGATTTGAAAAGGCAGAAGAAAGAATGACTGAAATAGAGGATAGAACAACTGATTTCAAATACACAAAATAGCGAATGGTAAAAATGATGGAAAGTTTTTGAATTGGATCTCAAGAAAATGATGGGCAAAACAAAGTACTCAAATCTAAGAATCATCAGCATCCCAGAAGGAGAAGAGTAAAGGGCTATGAAGGTTAGTGGAAGAGTTAATGGGAAAAAACTTCTCAACCCTTACAAAGGACATAAATAAATATGCCAATCAAAGAAGCCCAACAAACTTCAAATAGAAGAAATCCAAATAGGCCTACCCCAAGATGCATACTAATCAGTCTGCCAAATGTTGAAAAGAAGAAAATCCTGAAAGCAGCAAGAGAAAAACAATCAAATACATACAAAGAAAACCACATAAGACAAAATTCATACATCTCAGCAGGCACTATGGAGGTGGGAAAGCAGTGTATGATGTATTTAAGATCCTGAAAGAGAATCTGTACCAAGATTCTGCCAAGAATTCTGTACCAAGCCAAATTGTCCCTCAAAAGGCAGTAGTACATGGGACCTGACATCCAGGTGTGAAAGTCTCTTTGGTGGCAGGGGAGATGACTTCCAGGGATGAGTCTGGACATTGTGCCATGGGAACAACAATGCCATCCTGAGCCAAAGGGGGGGAAAGTGTAAAACTAAAACAGCAGTGGCTGAGAGAGTTCAAATGATTTGAGCAGCTACTCTGGAGGTCACTCTTAGGCAAACTTGAGTTAGACATTGCTACCTATCATAATTTGGCAAACCCTAACCAAAACCATTCCAAGCAATCCTAAGGAACATATAAGGTTCTACAAAGGTTTCATGCACTAGGGTAACTTTCAGAAACCTACATCCTCCAGATGGGTCCTTAGACCAGATGAGTCTTAAAACACAGAGAAGTCAGCCTCTCCAGACATTAACTGATTCCATTCCTGATCCCGTGTTATTTATAGCCCCTTCCAACATGAAAAAGTTAGAATGGGCATAGCCCAAATACCCCTAAAGAGTGGGAGAAAGATCAAAGCTGATGGTGGAGTTATAGAAAGAAGATAAGGTTTAACAAGCAAGTATGATTTCTGAATCATTATATTGATACTTCTTTTAGTCTCCAGTAACTTAGAGCAGCTAGAATTAAGAATTTAACATTGTGGGATTGTAATCCATTCCAAATTCTGAAATCTGTTCTACGAGCTAATTGTTGTAATGTGCTTTGAAATTTATTGCTCTTTGTATATTTGTTATTTTTCATGGGAAATAGAAAAAAATACTTCTTTTATCCTCTGTAGGAGCAAGGGTTAAAACAAGATCCGCAGAATTTGTGGGGAGCAGTTGGCATCAGGGTGGTGGTGGCAGTAAACTGAGGAGATTGTTACATAGAACAGTCTGATAGGAAGAGAATGTTTACCCCAAATGGTTATGCTAAGTATGAAGGAAGAGAACACTGAAAAATAAGCACTGCTCCCTCTGGAAATGCATGCATGGCTTTTATCACCCTGCAGTATATAGGCTGGATCTGGTTAAAATAAAGTTGTCTGTTGTCTGTTATTGGTGATCTTCAGGCCCCCGATCCCATCTGTCTTTCTCATCATTCCTTAATGTACTTCAAGCTCTGGTCCATAGGAAGCAAGAATCCTCCAGTGTTTCGGAGCAGCTAGAAAGAAAAATCTGAAATAGTAGAACAGTAATCCAAAACAAACTCTGAAATTTGTTCTGTAACTACTTGTTGAAATGTACTTTGAAAATCATTGTTTTTTTCTTTCTTTTCTTTGTATGTATATTATATATAACAATAAGAAACATTTATAAAAATTCAATGAGATGTCACATCACTCTGATTAGGATGACAACAACCAAAAAAAAACGGAATATAAAAAGCATTAGTAAGATTGTATAGAAATAAAATCCCTTCACCGTTGTTAGGGGAGTAATGCGGATAAAAGTGAAGCTCTAGCCAGTGGGGATGGGATGGTGGACATGGAATGTAGTGCATTCCACCCTTGGAGCTGTGAGCTATTGAAGCAGGAGGTGTATATGTCTGGGATAGAGCCTGAAGTGACTCATCTGAAGTTATCTTAAAATATTGAAGCAAAGGCACCTACTAAAACATATGATTGTGATGAGGACAGAGTTGAGTGATTCAACCTCACCAAGCCTTATTACCCATGCCTAGAAGAGAGCATGTTAAAGAATCAACACTACTTCTTTGCTAAATCAATAGAATTTCCCTATTTACCAAATTATGGATGCACAGAATTGCATCCCTTAAACCCCTGTTGTAGTAAGACACTGTCTAATCATGCCATTTGCATTTCTTCATTATACCATTTATAAAATAGTATAGCAGTAGTCAACATATAATAAACAACTTTTATATTTCATAAAGACTCTAAAGTCTATCTTCTTTTGTTTTGGGATTTTCCAGTAACATAAAGACAAATAGAATGGTACTTCACATTCTCCTTCATCCCATTTATTTCTCTAAAGCCCATTGAGGCTCTTTATTGTTTTCTGTTCACTTCCTAATGTGTTATAAAGCAATGTACTCCCATTTATTTTTTCCCTTCCAACCTAAATTAGAGAGAGAAAAGACTTCTATAAAATTATTTTGATGAAGTACATACCAAGCAAAAAAAATTCCACTGAAAAGTTGTTCATTAGACTGAGGCATATTATAAAGCAGATAGTAGGAAAAATATAAAACATGTAATGATTGAAAATTCTTGACTGAGGTTCATTTTGAATCTTTTGCTGATGCTCATATACCTACTAGTCAGGATATGAATTCTCTTGCAACTGGAACTGAACTCTTAATTAAATGTAATTTTGTGCATCTAGTTAAAGAGCAAGAATGCAGAAGACATCTATTTAGCACTTAGAGGTCAAATGAAGAATTATTTAAAACCTCAGTAATTTTTAACTCTTAGCTGCTTTATATGTGATTTATATGTGATTTTTCTTGACTCTTCTTTCTGATTTTAAGGGCAAGCTAAAGTTCATATCATTATTAACACATAATTCCCTAAGAGAAATGCAAAATAATTTAATTCCTTGATTCCTGTTCTGTCCAGAATATAGAATAGGAAAATTCACCCATGGGGCTCCTTCCAATGGTGAATATATGTCAGGCTGAGGGCAAGTTCTCCCACAGATACTGTCTCCTCCAAAACATGGATGCTATCTCAAGATTTTATCAGAGGAATCTGGTCTCAGAGAAAATTTGTATATGGTAAGTCATCTTCTGTCTCTTTGATTCTCTTAAGATAATTTAAAAATATATTTCAATGTACCTGTGCCACACATACCTGTTAGGCTTGTAGTTAAGAATAGCTTGTTTAGCTTCTGATCTTTTCAGAAGTTAATTCACAGGTTTTCATCTCCTTACCCAGGACTGGATTCACAGTAGTGTGTTTGACACTAGTTTGCACACCAACATAATGCACTGCCTCAGATGTGCTCTGAGGTCTGCTTTGGAAGATCATATTTCTTTGAGGGCTACTTATCATTAGCAGCTTCCAGCCTTCTTTTATTTAGTGGTCCCTCGCTTTTTAAAAGATACAGGTAAAAATGCAAAGCTAAGCTAACATTAAATATAGACATAGAAATAAATGCAATTACATATTCAGGAAGACGTGATATAAAACTGAGTAACAAAGGAGATAGCATTAAAACACATAAACCAATAAAAAAAGAAAAGAAGGAGATGGGATACTCCTTAGGTACCTTACCAATTCTATGTGTATCTCAGGAAATCTACTAACTGTTTGTGTCCAAGTTTCCCCTTGTAAAGTAGACTCTGAGACTCTCACACTGTTTTGGGGTTGTCATTTAAATAAAAAGTATTTATGGAAGGATGCTGCATCTAAAAGAGGATGAAAATTTTGGTGCTATATTTTAATGCCCCTAAAATAACAACCCAATTCATCTCCTTTAATTTTTCAATTTAACTAATCCCAGATTTTTCAGTGTCCATATTTGTGAAAGTTCTCCCTCAAAGAATTTCAAAGGTGATTTAACAACAAACATATAATTGCCTTTTGTAAGTGCTCTTAAAATGCTGAATATTCCTCTTGGACATAAAGAGAAGTCAATTTTATGTTCTTTGAGAACAAGCAGCATGTATATTTTGCATTTGTACATCCTATCAAGTTGCTGAGTATATTATATGTTAATTTAGAGAAAGTTTAAGTAGTGTATATTTTAAAGAAAGAGGGCTGATTGATTTTGGTTCAGAAGGAAGTTCATTGACTATATAGTGTTTGTTGGCAGTAAATTTTGCAAATGTACTGCTTTAAGATTCACTTGAATAAAAAGAGATTGAGAACAAGTAGTATTTACTAAACCTGGTCTGTGTTTCAGGAAAGTTTTAAGTTCTCTATGCCTTTTTCATTTATTTTCACAACAAGCATAATACATTGAGCATATTTTTTGTTGGTTGGTTGGTTGGTTTTTACAAGTAAGGAAATGGAAACAGAAATAGGTTTAACACATAGTCACAAGATGATTCAGTAATAGAGTGACTAATTTAAAAGTCCATGGTTTCTACTTATTTTCTAAATATCACATTAATATTAATAGAGTAATATCAAATATTACAAAATATGAATTTTAAAAAGCAGTGTGATTCTTCTTGGTAAACTGTTCTCTAGGAATGTACAGTTGACTTTTCACAAACGCCACTCTCACACATACTTGAACTCCCATTTTTGCTATTATCTCTCTTCTATGTCACTTTTTCCAATGCATACAGAACCATTTATTGAAAAGTTATTCTGGAAAGATATGTGTTGATAAAAAGTTAAATTTCAAGATGAAGGAGAAATTGTTCATGTTTCTCAGGGAACACAAGTCTGTCAAGTGTTTTACTGTCAAGTAAAACACCAGGAAATTATCATTAAAATTAAGTAAATCTCCCCTACTATGGAAGATATGCTTATTTGTGAATTGTGAAACTATTATTGCATAACTCCTTTTCCATAGCAAATGCATATTTTACCTAATTTCTTTAGAAAAGGCTATTGTTTTAAAATTTTTATTAGAGAATTTATAGGTTTATAGAAAAATCATGCATAAAATACCAAGCTCCCATATACCACCCTATTACTAATACTTTGCATTACTGTGGTATATTCGTTACACTTCATGAAAGAACACTTTTATAATTGGACTATTAACTATGATTCATTGTTTACAATAGGTCTCAATGCTTGTATTGTACTGTCATATGTTTATTTTAAAATTTTTATTCTAGTATAAAATATACAATCTAAAATATCTCCTTTTAATCACATTCACATATAAAATTCTATGATGTTATTTACAGTCACAATGTTGTGCAACCATAACCACCATGCAGTACCAAAACTTTACTATCAACCCAAATAGAAACTTCCTACAATTTGAATATTAAATTATCTATCTTTAGTTTATGCTTCTGATTTTCAGTATTGAAGAACAGGAAAGTAATGCTTATAGGGAAGTAATGGCTTTCATTTTTGTATCTTATCCTTGGTTATACTCTTGAAAATTTTAAGGATAAAGGAAGATGAGGCATACAAAAGTGAAATAAGCCAAGGGAAAATGAAAATAAAGGGTGAAAGAAAATAGGCAATAATCTTTCAATTCTCCAACATGAACAGAATTCTCAATTTACCTGGATATCAATGCAAGCAATATCATTACATGTAGAGTTGAGTAATTGACAGTTAAGTTTTAACTTCAAAATTCACTTAACCCCAACAGTCAGATGCATTCATTGCTTACATGTCTGTATTATTATCTTACTTTATAGTTTTTTTTAATTTTTGTAATATTTCTAGGAGATTGCAATATTTTAATTCCTATGAATTTTCTTGGCATTTAATGACATAAATAAAGATAAAGGGCATTTACTGATATACTTGAGTTTCAGAGAATTTCTATTCAGAGCCCCTGAAGTTAAAATATTAGTCTGAATTTCCTCCCAATTTTTAGTCCTTTTCTTACATGTCCACCCAAAAGATTTTCAAAATATTTAATAAACTAAATGAATTCAATTTAATTGTTGATTTATGTTAATGATATATTATGTACCTCTTCTTACATCAGAATCATCATGCCTGGGTATTTATTATACAGCTCTTTAAATCATATATCCTATGTTGAGTCACCATATATTTTAGGGCATAAATCTAGAGATTTAATTTTATGATTCTTAGAGGAAATATTCATCTAAGACTTGAAGGAACTGTTATACAAATCAAAAAGCTGTAATGTTTTGTTTTGAATTTCAATATTAGTTTCCTAGTATCTCCCTAAGGATATGACATAATCTAGTGTTCTACTCAGACTCTTTTTACTGGACAAGTAAACTGAAGCTAGTGTACAGGGAACACAATCTTTTCTTTCCCTTTCACGTTACCTTCTCCTGCTTTCATCATTTTTTCTCTTCAGGGTACTCCCACAATAAATCTTTCATTTAAGAATCCTATCTTCTTTGTTTAAGAATCCATCTCTGGGAAGAAAATTTTAGTCTTTTAAACATCTTTTTAACATAAAATTGTGTATGTGGCTAATATTTGTCTATATAATTATACTTTTCACATTCAAATATGTGTACTAAAATTCTTAAGTAAATGCAAAATTTTAAAAGTAAATGTCCATCCCCAACCCATTAACTATCTACCTTTCTCTCTAGGTTTTATTGAAGTAAACCCTGAATAAAATGGATAAAGAAAATCAATCTCTTGTTTCAGAATTTGTGCTCCTGGGACTTAGCCATTCATGGAATATGAAAATTTTACTCTTAATGATATTTTTGGTGCTTTACCTAACTATTGTACTTGGAAATATTGTTATCATGATCTTAATCATCACTGACCTCCATCTCCATTCCCCCATGTACTTCTTGTTGGCCAATTTGTCATTTGTTGATATATTTCTTTCCTCAATTCCCACACCTAAGATGATCACAGACTTTCTCAGGGAGAGTAAGAACATTTCCTTTGGAGGCTGCATGTGCCAGATCCTTTTTGTCCATTTTATTGGAGGGGGCGAGATGGTGCTATTGGTGGTGATGGCCTATGACCACTACGTGGCCATCTGCAAGCCTCTGCACTACTCTACCATTATGAGCTCGCGAAAGTGCATTGGGTTGGTGGTGGTTTCCTGGACAATTGGCTTCGTGCATGCCATGAGTCAAATGGCTGTGATTGTGCGGCTACCCTTCTGTGGCCCCAGGGAAATAGACAGCTTCTTCTGTGATATACCACTGCTGATCAAGCTTGCATGCATGGATTCTTATACTTTGGGAATACTAATGAATTCTGACAGTGGGGTCCTAGCCATGACCTGCTTTATTCTGTTACTGATATCCTACACATACATTCTCTTAATTGTCCACCAAAGCTCTAAAACAGGTACATCGCAGGCACTGTCCACCTGCACTGCCCATATCACGGTGGTGGTACTCTTCTTTGGGCCCTGCATCTTCATTTATGTGTGGCCACTCAGCATTACTTGGGTGGACAAATTTCTTGCTGTGTTTTATTCTGTTATCACCCCTCTTTTGAATCCATCCATTTATACCATGAGAAATAAAGAGATAAAAAGTGCTATGAAGAGATTTAGAAGCTCTTACATAGATTTCAAGAGAAAATTTTAATGCTCCAAGACCTAATATGAGCACTTTAATTTGCTAACATAATGACCTTGTGATTTAGGCTGAAATTCCCAGGTATTTAGTTTATATCTGCATGTCATGTCCATCTTCAGATGCAGGGATATGTTGAATATAATTCAGGGAATTACAAAAAATATTAATCATTCAATGTAATACCATGAAACATTACTCTCAAAACCAAATATTAATGATCCTTCTTTATGGAGGAATTATCCAGTCAATCCTCCTTTGTCTTAAAATATGTTCAATGGAAATTTGAAATACTTTCAGCACAGCCATATATCTCTCTTTTGGAACATAAATTAGTTAAATTCCCCTGAAACATCTCTTATCTCCATTTGGAAATAATGTGTTTCCAGAACATTAACCATTCCTCTCAAACCTTTCACTCACCTTTTATCAAAAGGCAACTAAATTATTACTTTTTTCTTAACCTATCTTCCTACCAAAACAGGAAAAAATGTGAAGAATAAAGGTGGAGAAGTGAAAGTGGTAAGAAATAAGCAGTAACAGCAATGGTTATTCCATATTGGTTTGTACTGACTCAATAGGAGTAAAAAACTTAAAAGTCTATTGGTATTTCCTTAGTTGGGTCTCTCACAAGATTTGAAACTTATGCTTTAAATGCTCATTAACCATTTATGCAAAAGGTAATCTCCTGAAATGTATTCTACTTAAGGGAAGGGATCATGTCTTACATGTATTAATAAGTACATGTATGATTTAAATCATAAAAAAATGTTTTGTATTTCTTACAGAATTATATTTTAAATAGATTGAAATTAAGTTTAAAGAATTAAAAATAAAATTTAAAAATAAAACAAGCACACAAGCGGTTTTTATTTCTCTTAATATGGGAACAATGTAAACAAAATAGTAGAATAAGATAATGCAGTTATCATCCTTGAGCGCCTACTCTATATCATTGTTTTAGATATTACTTAACTACTTTTATTGTTATTCAATATTGCAAATGAAAAAAATGAAATACATAGGTGTGAATTAAATTCTTTCAAAGGAACATAGATTTGTTCTTTGTCTACATGAGATTCAGAGATGAATCTTTTTCTAGGATTAGTTATATATTATAGACACTGCAAAATGCTAAAAAAATATTTCCTGCAAAGAAAGTGAAATAATAGATCTTGCCAAGAATAAAATACAGAATGTCACCCATTAATCTAACAAAATATAAAAAATAAACCTTGAAACTGCATAACATGGAATCTAGTTTGATCATGTAATATAAATTGAGAATGTAACACCACTTAAGTCATGGTGTTTAAAGACTAATAGCAAAGTATTTGGTTGTATCTACATAGCCTCTAACCTCTCTTCCTCACTGTGGTTATACATAATTATTTACCACATTTGCCTTCACTCTCTGTTTTATGTAACTTTCTCTTACACAGCCGTTGGGTACCTTTATACTTTTGTATGTCCTTATAAGACCAACCTGAATATAAATGACTACTTGTATGTCTTTCCTAGAAATTTTAAAATGGATAAGGGAAAAGGATATAAAGAAACAGCTTATATGATCTTATAATAAATCTTAATAATATCTTAATAATACATGCTCTCAACTCAAACATTTCAGTACCTTTTCATCATTATATCTGAGCTTACTGTTTACACATTATCAGATAGGCAGATTCTCCTAAAATCCTAATAGTTTCTACTGGAATCATCTCCACATATATTACTGGTAGATGTGTACATTCCCTAGAAAAAACCTGAAATATCTTATAGTTTTAATTTCCAATTTATTAGGAATATTGTTGTGTAACTTGGTGGCAGTATCCTTTTTAAGGATACAAAAAGAGATTAAAACTGTGAAGATGAGAAGCAAATATTTTATTCATGAGATTTAAGGTGTAATAGTAGGAGGAAATTTTATATGTTGGCTCCAAAATCTGGAGAATGTCTCCAAAGGACTTATATAGGAATCTTCTGCATTTCATCCTATAATTCTATTATGCCAGCTCTTTCTCAGTCATCAAGTTTATATAAGAGCATTGAATTCTATGGTCACGTGCTCTTTGTTGCATTGATTTTACTTTAAAAGAAATTCCTTTATCAATATCAGTATTGTGTAGATGCCAGGATTGTCAATTAGACATTCCTCAAATCCATGAATGGGAATGTGATTTAAAGTTTAATGGTTAGAAAAAAAGTGTATCTGGGTTAAATGTTAACTCCAATAAAAACAAATTTCTACTGCTTTCATGGTGGAAATATCTCAGTGTAATCCACCAGATGATTGACAAGTTACCACCAGAAGGTTTGCAATATCATGGCCTCAGGATTACTGTTTTTTTTTCAGTACTGATTGGCACATCAAGCTTTCGAGATAGTCCATGTTACTTACCAACACATGGCTTCCTGTCATTTTGTAAGGGATTGTCAAGTTCTTGTCATTTTGTAAGGGATGCACTGAATAAGCCTTGGGATGGCTAGGAAAAGAGGCTAACCTACACAGAACTTGTCATTTGTCTGCCTGATTACTAAAGCTTCCACTGCAGAGGTTTTTCTCTGGTGCATATTCAAAAGGAACAACCAGATTTTCAAAACTGTGCCCATTTAAGGAAGTCACAGAAATATTTCTCAGGTCTCTTTGTCACCAATTTGCTAATTCTGTGCATTCTAAGGTCTGACCAGGTAACCAAACCATTAGTAATTTTTTATGAATCAATATACATCCATGTTTCTATCCAAAATAGGGGTCCAATATTGCTTCTCACCACTGTTCTTCAGGGCCACTCTCAACTGTGATAGTGAAAATGTAGGCTTGAAATTATAGTAGCTGTCAACATGGCATGTGTAATCACCTCTGTAGTTTGACTTCTGGCATGACAGTGTGAGTTTTCCTAGCCCACTCCCCTTTGAAACTACTGAAATCTAACACAAAAATAAACATTTAAAGACTCTGAAAATGGACCTGAGGTTGAACAGCAAATGAATAAACATTATTTTAAGAACATCTATTTAGATTTGGTAATCAAGGTGAGAGGCTGTGCAATTTAAACCAAGATAGTTTCCTCCTCTCTCCCCCAGCTCATTAAGGCAGACTCCACTCTTGATCACTGCAACCAAGAACATGGGGCTCTTTCTTTGCTCAGCTTCAAGTCAGAGTGCTTTCTTACAGGAGGAGAATATGTCAGGGTTTCCCATCTGTCTTTAGCTATGTGCAAGTGTGTGTGACAAGCAAGTGTGAGAGAATGGAAGCCCCCACTCATGGAACAGAGGTGTTAGCTTGGGCATGCTAGGCTAAGAACACAGGGATTCTGATTCCCTTGCTCCCTGCTCTGAGGTGTAGTGTTTTGGTACTGGGAGAGACAAGCTGATTCCACCTCTGGACACCTTCCCCCTCCCACCACTGAGTGCTCAGATCCTAAATGAGGGCTTCTCCCCATTCCCAACTCCAAATCACTGGATCAGAGATGATGCTTAGGGTAAGAAGCAGGTCTTTAGATAGAGAGTTCATAATAGGAACCCAAAGCAAAGGACTTCATTTAAAACAGCATTTGGAGAAAGTGAAGCCCAAGTGTGCTCTCAAAAACAGCAATGTTTGTGGTGAAAGGCAATGAAAATGAGATTCAATACACAGGTTAAATATAGGCTGCTGGTTTGTGAGATAGAACCTGGAACAAGGCAGCTGGAAGGAGCTATCGTGGGATTAATATATATATATATTAATATGTTATATATATATATAACACTATCCTCAAAAACTATTCTGTCCATTGCTAGCTGCCATAACTTGCCAACCCCCAGCCAAAACCATTCTAGCCAATCCTAAGGAACACCTAGGGCATTATATAAGATTCTTCAAAGTTTCCATGCACTAGGGTAACTTTCCAGAAACCTACAACTTCCAGATGGGACCCTGGACAAGATAAGTCCTGAAACCTAGAGTATGTAGCCTCTCCAGAACATCAACTAGTTCCATCCGTCTCTCCCATATTATCGACAGCCCTTTCCAATATGAAAAAGTTAGAACAGGCATAGAACAAATACTCTTAAAAGGTGGAAGAAAGATCAAGGGTGATACTGGAGCTAGACAGAGAAGGTAGGGTTTAACAAATGAGTATTATTGCTGAGTCATTACACTAATATTTATTTTAGTCTCCAGTATCTTAGAGCAGCTAGAAGTAAAATCCTAAAACTGTGGAATTGTAACCCATACCAAACTCTGATATCTGTTCTACAACTAACGTGGTGATGTGCTTTGAAATGTATTGCTTTTTTGTATATACATTATTTTTCACACACAAAAAAAGAAAGAAAGCTGATTGTGATGATAAAAAATATTTATTCCTCCTAGACTCTAATGTTCTGGAGCAGCTAGAAGGAAAAATCTGACATGAGAATGTGGTAACCCATGACAAACTCTGGGATTTGTCCTGTAACTATTTGTTGAAGAGTGCTTTGAAAAGTACTGCTTTTTTCTTTCTTTGCTTTGTTTATATGTTATATTGTACAATAAAAATTAAAAGATTAATATCAAAATGTCTTTGTTCATCAAATCCAAAACTTGTAATTTTACAATGAGTTTTCTGAGATTGAAATATATAAATATTTTATAGTATTGGCATCTTTTATATTTTTTCATTCCACTCATGATCATGATATATCCCTACATGTATTCAAATCATAATTCATATCCTCTAGCAGCATTTTAAATCTTTCTGTATAATATCCTCTCTTTATTTTCAACTTGTATATATTTTGTTTTAAGACTGGTGCTTTTAGGTAATTAGTTACATTTTCCTATGATATAAAATTAATATTTAATATTTGTTGTGTATATATATAGAAGTTATACAACACAGAAATATATATAATTAACACATTTGCATATATATATTTATGTACATATGGAATGTAGAAAGTTAGAACACTATGCCCTTTCACTTTATATAACTGTTTCTAAAACAATGCAATTTTTAAAACCAGGAAATGATCTTTAATATAAGAGAAACATCTAATAGGTAGATTAAATTCAAATTATTGCCAAGTCTTCAAATAATGTATTTTTAAAAAGCATTTCATAAACAATCTGGTCCAGGAACAAATCCAGTTTCCTAAGTTGCCTTTCATTGCCATTTCTGCTTATTATGCTTTATTCTCTCTGTGGCTTCCACGACTTTGACATTTTTAGGAATACAGACCTTGGATTTTACAGAACCTTCAAATTAGTTTTGTTCCATGTTTCCTCTTAATTAGATTCAAGTTATTCATTTGGGTCAGTAATTCCACAAGAATGATGCTGAAGTAAGCCTTTTCTTCAGTGGCAGATAATATTTCAGTTCTGCGCAATGTTCAGTTGACAGCATATTTTGGAACCAGTATTTTTCATTGCTACTGCAGTACCATTACTTCTAAATTCCTAAAACGCAGAGATAAAAAAATGTTTATTCATGTAAAATCGTAAATTTATACTTGTATGTTGTACTGGTGTGAAACTGGTATGCACCCCAGAGAAACCATGTTCACTCATTTTCTTCTCTTTTCTGTTACATTGTTGCATTGGACGTTGTTCTAGTTTGGTAGCTGCTGGAATGTGATATATCAGAAACGGAATGACTTTTAAACAGGGGAATTATATCTCTGGAACCTGCCTATAAAAAAAAACGAAAGAAAAAAAGAAAAAACAAAACAAAACAGGGGGATTTATTAAATTGAAAATGTACAGTTCTAAGGCCATGAAAATGTCCAAATTGAAGCCAGACTATAGAAAATGTCCAAATTGATTCATCAACAAGATGTTACCTTCACCCAAGAAAGACTGATGAAGTTCAGGGTTTCTCTCAACTTAAAAGCACATGGCAAACATGGTAACCTGCCAGCTTTCTTTCTAGGCTTCTTGTTTCATGAAGCTCCTGGGGACATATTCGTTCTTCATCTCCAAAGGTCTCTGGCTGCATAGGCTCTGTGATTCTCATGACTCTAAAATGGGACTCTTCAAAATGTTCCCTCTTTTAAAGGATAACAGTAAACTAATCAAAACCCACCTGGAATGGATGGAGTCACATCTCCCTCTAATCCAAGGTTAATATCCACGAATGGGTGAATCACATATCTGTGGATATAACCTAGTCAAGTTTCCAACTATAGTGCTAAATAGGGATTAAAAGAACTGCTTTCTCCCACAAAATTGGATTAAACATGGCTAAACTAAAACATAGCTTTTCTAGGGTACATAAATCTTTTCAAACTGGCATATTCCACCCCCTAATCCCTAAAAAAAGATATATTTTCCCATATACAAAATAAATCCATTACATCTCCAAATCAGAAAACTTTAAAGCATTTCAGTAACAATACAAACACAATACAAGGTTAAACCAGTACAAAGTCAATTATAGTCATAGTCTGTTCTAAGGCAAAATTCCCATTTCAGTAACAATATAAATACAATACAAAGTCATAAACAGTACAAAAGACCTGATCAAAGTCAGTTACAGGCATGGTCTGTTTTAAGGCAAAAATTCCTCTTTGGTTCTGGATGTGTAAAATTCAGAACAAGTTATTTGTTGCCAATATACAAAAGGGGAATGGTCTTATGCTACATATACCAATTTCCATAGGGAGAAATTGGAAGGAACACAGGGCTCACTGGACCTAAGCAATTTCAAAAGCCTGCAGGGCAAACTCCATTAGATTTCAAAGTCTTAGAGTCACTTCCATTCAGGGCTTTAGAAAGCAACAGTCCCACCCTTTCCCAGGGCCTATGAAATGGCCCACATCTCTCTAAATACAACCTTGGGGGACATTGGTGAGACCACTTTTTTCTTGACTTCACCTTCTCCAAGCATTGGGGCTGCACCCAGGCTCTCTGCCATCTCCAGGACACATGTTCAACCCCTCCATGTGGTGGCAGTCAAGCTCTCCCCAACCTCCAAGGAATATGCTCCACCCTCTCCAAGGCCTGAGGTGGTACAATTCTTCCACTGCGATGAGGCGGAAGGTCCATTCTCTGCCTTTGGGACAAACTCACCCTCTCCAAGTACTTGGGTGGGTCTGAAGTCCTGGCCTGTGCTTTCTTCACATTAGACTTTAGCTTTCTTAGTTCTGCTTCTGAAGTTATTTTATGTTTACATTGTCCCTTTTCTGAGTATCCCAGTTCAGACTGGCAGGGGCTCTGTTTATATAGGTCTCACAACATTCTAGTTGGCTTTCTATGTAGTAGGCAAGGATAATGCCCATCAGACAGAAGTAGTTTCCAGAAATCCATCCTGGATAACTCCATCTCTAATCCTGACTTTCTCTGAAATGGCTGACTGGTTGCATATTTGGTCAAATCCTCACAGGAGACACCATTCTCTGGGGTCTCCCTTCTGGAAACCCAGAATTTTACAGAATATCAATTTCTAGTTTCTTTGTATCCAAGAGTTAAGTCCTCAGCTTATCTCCTTCCTGTCACATTTCACTATAAACTGTGAGGAGAAACCAGGCTGCACTTTCAACATTTAATTTGAAAGCTCTTCTGCTAAATATCCAAATCCATAGATTTTAAAATCTACCTTCCAGTCAAAGCTACTAGTCAATTTTGCCAGATCATCTGCAATTTTAAAACAAAGACCACCTTCCTTCCAGTGTACAATGTCATGTGCCTCATCTCTGTCCTAGGTCCTATCAGAGTTATCTCTAGAGTCCACATTTCTACCACCAGTCTCTTCAAACCATTCTAGGCCTTTTCTATCAAGCTCCTCATGCCTCCTCCAAAATCTTCCCCTTGTTCATTTAAAAATGTGTTCCAACATGTTTGGTATTTGCAAACTGCCACAGCACCCCACTCCCAGTACCAAAGTATATTCTAGTTTACTAGCTGCTAGAATGTGATACACCAGAAATGGAACAGATTTTAAAAGGCACAGGGGTGGGGGAGGATTAAGTTGCAGGTTTACAATTGGAAGCCTGTGAAAATGTCTGCATTAAAGCCAGGCTAAGAAATGTCCAAATTAAGGTACCAACAAGAGTTGAGTTCACTCAAGAAAGTCTGACAAAGCTCAGGGTTTCTCTCTTAACTGGAAAGGTACATGGCAAACATGACAATGTCTGCTAGCTTTCTCTCTATGCTTCTTGTTTCATGAAGTTTCCCCAGAGACATATTGCTTCTTCATGTCCAAAGCTCTCTGGCAGTGTGGGCTCTGTAATTTTCATGACCCTAAAAAGGGACACTCTCCACCATGTTTCCTCTTTTAAAGGATTCCGGTAAACTAATGAAGACCCATCTGGAATGGATGGAATCACATCTCCCTCTAATCCAAGGTTAATACCCAAAATTGGGTGATTTACATCTCCAAGGAGATAACCCAGTCAAGTTTCCAAAGTATAGTGCTAAATAGGGATTAAAGGAAAACTTTCTCCCACAAGACTGGATCAGGATTAAAACATGACTTTTCTACAGTATATAAATTTTTTCAAACTAACACAGGTCTCAATGTAAAAGCCTGTTCACCTAAAGGTGCCTGCAACTTGTCAGGAAATAGAAGCTATTCATTCTAATTTTAGACTAATTTTTAAATAAGATTTTATGTAAATTATTTGTTCACCCCTCTGCTGATGAGATTTGATTCTTAATTAAAAATAGAAACACTAAAAAACTGCTCCCCTTTCCAATTGTCTCTTTGTACAATTGAACAAAGCCAAGTGGAGCCACATTCAAATTTCACAGACTTATCTTCCCTTGCTATGCCATAATGAGAAGAAATATTTCTTTCTTTCATATCTAAAGTAACCATCAGTGCTTATATGTAAAGACCTCTATTGCCCCTCGCCCCTTAAAAGTTTTGAACATCTTAGTTATGTGATCTTAATCCTCACTAAGTGTTTCCTGTCTATCTAATAAAGAATATGATAAAGTCCCAGACATGAGTTTCAAGTTGCATAAATGAGACCTAACTTCAAACATCAGATCAGATATGCTACTGTGGGAGACTTATTTGAATAAAAGTATTAAATAAAAAAAGCTGAGAATGTAAATTCATTATTTTGCACTGGAAGCAGTAAAGCCTTCATATTGTAAGGTTAGCAATGCCAGTGCCATTTAACGTATTATAGCCCAGTGAGAATGCGTGTAAGGTTGACAGTAAGAGAAGGTCTCCAGAGAGGGTTTTACAATGTAGGTTTGGTCCTTGTCCCTATAAACAGCATACATTCTTTTTCTCTACTATTTGCAACAATTCCATTAGGATTGAAAAGAACCCCAGCAATCCCTCTTGGTAAATTCAGTAGATTGGATTATACAGTTTATAACTAAAACATCTGATGCACACATCATCCAACTTCATTTTTCCTCTCTCATTTAAGGTCTCATATGGGGTTTTATTCACTAGTATGAGTACTATAATATTATATGAAAGAATAATATTCATGGCATAGTATGAATTATAAGAACTTAGCTGGGAATTTTATACTTCTACTATCTGCTACCATTATTAGAACTCTATAAACTACTTCTTGTAGATAAAAGATTACATTTGCGGTGGTGTGCTTGTGTGCTATTGTCACTCTGATGTTTTGTAGACATTTGTCCAAATAAAGGAAAAACAGTCAAATAACAAGAACTTCTTGCATCCTAATATTTTAGAAAATTTATTTTTAGGGTACCATAAGAGTCACTTGTTCTTTGGTTTTCCTTTGAAATATTTTATGATTGAAATTACAACAATGTATTTAATTTAATTACATATGATGGTTTTGGAGTCAAAGTATAAAATATAGGACAAAGCATATTGCCTTTTCTAACAGAAAAATAAGAGATCTAGGTCCTGGCTGTTCATTGACTGTAACAATAAATAAATTTATGAACCATTCTACGCCTCATTTGCCTCATCCTAAGATGGTTAGAATAACAATGATAATAATGATAATATACTTTTAATATCGATGTTTCATAAGGGTTAATGAGAGGATATATATTAAAGATTTAACCCAACACCTGGTATATAAAAACTCTCTATGGGTTGAATAATTTTTGTCAACAGATTTTAAGCTTATGGTGAACTAGGAATGTGATTTTATACTTGAATTTATTGTGATTAGCTCAGAATCTGACATGTAGTGGATACTAAAAAATTGAGCACTTTAAGGTCTATGAAATCAACTGATAAGCATGTGAATGAAACTAATAACTGCATGGAACATCAAAGAATTGACTTGGCATATAGTGGCAATATCATTATTAAACCCTAAATTCGCATATGACTTTCTTCCTAAAATCCCTTCTCTGCTTCCTCATATGCCTTCTGCGGTCTTGTCTGCCTCTCTTTAGCACTGCCTGTAAATTCCCCATTCCCAATATGACCCGCCATGATAACCTACTTTGGAAATCCTTGTTATATAGGGGACATATATCATACCAGAAGTTACTCTTAAGGGCCTTCCTCAACATCATTTTTTATCTTCATATGCCTCTTTATTAACCTTAATTCCATTCTCACACAGCCAATTACCAAAAATATAGTGGTTCCACAATCAATAGAAGACAAGAGAGAAGAAAGCCAGCCACCAGCTCTAAAAACCTCTCCAATAAACCTAGTCAACCTAACCTCATGCGTATTATCTGAATTCTCATTGATATTAACAAACCAAACTGCTGCAAAGTACTTTGTAGCCCTTAAGCATCAGTCCTGTGGCTGACAGAATTCCTGTCAGGGTTTCCCATTACAGCATTTTCTATTATAATTGGACACCACCTAATACTATATTAAGAAGTTCTCAGGTTGGATTTTATATAATTGTGTGACATGTTCCTTACGTTGTTGAAATGAAATTATAAAGATCTGGCCCTTTCAGATATTTTCTAATACGAATTCATGTTACTGTTTCTGAAACTGGTAAGAAGAGGAGACATTTTGAACATAATAAAGCCAACATATTTTCCTGTTATATGACATAGAAAATAGCATTGTTATTTAAATATCTTTTAATCAGTCTTGAAAAGGTACACTTCAATTATGGTAAAATCTGTCAGAAATCGATAACTGAAAACCAATACATTAATTCACTTATGATTATGAGGAGATAATTTTATTACCTGTCACACACTGTGTTCATTGCTAAGGTACAAATAATAAATAAATTTTACAGAACACAATCTTGGAAGGAAGACACAAATATTTACAAATAACTACATCACAATACTATGGAGCACCAAGATGAGACTAGTCAATCATGACTCAGTTTGTTCATCAACCATCTATCATCATAATAGGTTTAGAAAGTGAATAAAAGGAGTGTCATAAGTCAGAGAATCATTCATTGATTTGGGTGTATGCATTTATTTTTAATAGAAAGTTAAATTCCTAAGACCATCATTACAGCCTTTGGGAGTTTTTCTTTGTTGTTGAGTAGAACCCAACCAGATCCAGGAGAGAAATTCCATGCTCCAGCATTGCTTATTTTAAATCTTTTAATGAGAGACTGCTAGAATAAAGAAAAGCTAGGATAATACATGCATATGCTAGACAATTAATACAAATAAGAATAGGAATTGGAATAATACAGAATGTATGTACTTATCTTAAAACTGCATAAACCCCAGCAATAAGATCACTTGGGTTCAGTTTTACTCCAATAACCCCACCTGTGATTTCCTCCATTTCTCTGTCTTTCAAATTCCCCTTACTTACAACAGGAAAATACATTGGGTTTATTGTTATCAATGTCTCTTAAATAGTTCTGTACAGGCTTTCACTCCAATCATAAGCATACCAATTCAATGCACACTTTCTTTCATTGTAAATTGGCTGTACAGCAAAGGATAGAAATATTTTTTCTAGAAAGTTTGGCTAGGTGAACATCAGAGAACAAGTCTGTATTTGGTCATTTGTGCAGAGAACCGAGGAAAACAATGGAAGAAGGGAGTAAAACAATTAGTTACATAAAATTTGGGGTGGTGGGAAGGGGAACTCTTATTGAGGAAAGATATTGAAGAATATTGAGTGTTGAGAGTGAAATTCAGTAATAAGTGCATAGTTCCTGCTTATTATTTTTAATCCAGTATACAACATAGTCATCAGGACTTAAGAAGTTCCAGGGTCATCAGAATTGACAATAATTAGATAGTATAATCAGTGTTCTTGCTTCAGAGCAATTCAGGAAAGCCACTTAATGAGAAACGTTCATTTCTCTTTAACAAGTAATATGTACAACTGCTCATCGCTCTGCTTTGGAAATCTTTATTTTCTGTCCCACCAGAAATTCCAAAGGATAGATACACACCCAAAAGGCAGGTGAGCAGAATAAAGTCAGGGATACTTAGTTGTAAATGGTCAGCAGAAAAAGTGTATTCAGAGCCATGGGACAGCAGTAGAATCAGAAACCAGGAAAACATAGGGTCCTAAGGTAACAGAATCTCATGAGGAGAAGTCTTAGCACACAGTCAATAAACAGGCCATCCAACGAGAGAGGACACAACCTTGAGCAGCAGCTAAGGTAACTGGGAGGGGGTAAGTAGTGGGGGAAGAGCAAGTCAGCACCCTAAAATCAGGGAAGATCAGAGTGCCAGCTGAAGGAGTCCTAGAATCTGAAACAAGCATTTTCCTAGAAAAAATATGCAAAATATTCCTTTTGGGGGTAGATTCAGAAATACCTTAGGCTGGAAAAAAGTACTTTGTTCTTCTATTATAAGAAGTATGGAAAAAGTAAGATGCAATATTCTAATCCAATTATTGCTTTCTTGACTTTCAAAGTATTGCAGAAGGATACACACGTATAGAAATATAAGTTCTGTGAAGAAATAATAAAATTATTAAATTTCTTTTATACAAAACTGCTGTTGGCATGTAGGGTCCTCAATTGCTTGTGCAGTGTTACTCTGGTAAAGCATCATATACTGATCAATGTTAAAATTCTAGTTATCAATCCAACTAATGGTATACTTAGTCATAGCAAAGTTTAAAGTACAGTAAAGTTTAGAATGTAACTGTTGAGTAAAGGGAAAAGCACCATGGAATAGCAATCTTATAATAAATTAAAAGCAAATATTAACCATTATGCAAGCAGTTTCTCTTTGGCAGCAGAGTTCTCCTCAAAGAGACACACAATACTGAAAAGCAAGTGAATGTACCGATGTTAAAACAAGACAGTTTTTCAATTACCAGCTTTCATTTTAAAAAATAGATATTTAACTATTAATTATAATAACTGTATTATAAAATTTTCCAGAATTTGAAAATTGTAATTCAAAAATGTTCATATACAGTGATGTAATTGGAAATGCCTAAGTTAAGTATTAACTCTATAGCTGTGAAAATTTAACTTTGGGTCACAATATCCTTAATTTAAATCCCAATCTGTTATCTGTATGAACTTCAACAAGTTAAAAGAATGAACTAAAATTTGTTGTTTGCCAAATACATCTAGATGCTCTGCTTCATATGTTATTTGAACTAAACTCTTCAATCTGTCCACACTTAAATTGGTTGTGAATAAAATATTAATGTGCTGATCTGAAGGGATGTATGTCCCCTAGAAAAACCATGTTTTAATCTAAATCTCATTTCATAAAGGCATAATAATCCCTATTCAATACTGAATGTTTGAAACTGCAATCATATCATCTCCCTGGAGATGTGATTTAATCAAGAGCGGGTGTTAAGCTGGATTAGGTGACAACATGTTTCCACCCATTTGGATGGGTCTTGATTAGTTTCTGAAGTCCTATAAAAGAGGAAACATTTTGGAGAATGAAGGAGATTCAGAGAGAGCAGAGCAGAATGACATAGTCATGAGAAGCAGAGTCCACTAGCCAGCAACCTATGGAGATGAAGAAGGAACATGCTTTCTGGGGAGCTTCATGAAACAGGAACCCAGGAGAAGAAGTTAGCAGATGATGCTGTGCTTGCCACGTGCCCTTCCAGATGAGAGAGGAACCCTACCGTATTCCTCATGTGCTTTCCAGATGAGAGAGAAACTCCCTTCTCACTTGAGAGAGACTCAGAACCTCATCGGCCTTCTTGAACCAAAGTATCTTTCCCTGGATGCCTTTGATTGGACATTTCTATAGACTTGTTTTAATTAGGATATTTTCTCAGTCTTAGAACTGTAAACTAGCAACTTATTAAATTCCCCTTTCAAAAGCCATTCCATTTCTGGTGTATTGCATTCTGGCAGCTAGCAAACTAGAACGATTAACAATGACATGTTACATAACTACACATAAGAAAGTATACTATGAAAATTAATGAAGAAACATGCTCTGATGAATAGAAAACCCTGAGACCAGCTTCTGTCTTATGGTCTAACATTAACCTTCTAGACAGGATGGTGTTGAAAGGCATCATCATGGCCTTCTGACATTTCCTTTGTTCTTACTTTTTCTCCATTAGTAGACTCTCAGTAGTTCTTTGATTGAGGTCAGTTATACCTCTTGTGAACATGAATAAAAAGAGGAAAATATTATAAAAGTATTTTACGTCTGATAAAGAATTTGCTCCTCCTCTTACACTTGCTAGCTTCTTCTCCTCTGTATAATATGAAAGACATAATTCACCAGCTCAAGGACCTGTGCAGATACATGTTATTGTTGCTGTTCTCTGACTAACTATGGTATATCTATAAAAGTTGACTTTATTCTAATAATAAAGAAAATCTGCCTTAAGGTTATTTGCAGAAAACCCCTCTGCAGGAAACAGAATCATCAATTGGAATTATCTTTGCATAGTCTCCTGAAAGCTTCAATTCTCAAATCTTACATAGGTCTTCACAGATATCTCAAGTCTAATCAACCTCTGCATCTCCATATCTCATCATCAGCTTGTATAATAGTAGAATGTATTATAGCATGCCTTGATTTAAGTTCTTGAATTATTACTGGACTCCCCATCAGAAGTTAAAATGTATCAGAGCAGAAAACATGTCCAGTATGAACTTTGGTGCCTCACAGTTCATAACATAACAGCTTATTTATCACAGGTGCTAAAAATTATTTCACTGGAAACAAATGCCTTTTTCCCCAAATTTATATAATCTTTTGCAGACATTACATGTAGGTTTTAGAATCCAGTAAAAAATTGGGAGTAATGATTTCTCAATATCAAAGAATTTACTATTTTTCACAAATGTGTTTCTCTTGTTTGTCCATGAGCATTGTCAATTTTCTACTTCTTAGACCATTTTTCCATTTTCCTTGTGCTGTTCCCCTACCTTTACTTTCACTTCCCTTTCCCTTCCCTTTATCTCACCTTCAACCATCCAAAAATTATTGTGAACAGCCTGAAGAATATTATTTTTATGAACACACAAACACAAAAATGCAATAGATACCAAGTGTATATTTTAGAAAATTTTTCTCATTTAAGTCTGTATCATAGATTTTCTGCAAGATCAGTAGATTCATTCTGATACACTTTCTTACAAAGCTACATATAATCCCAGGTTACATATGAAACATGTTGTGTTCTACCAGTCTCTTACAGATGAGCATTTACTTTGCCCATCCCAATTCATTTTTGACACTGAAACAGGCTAAAAGCAGTGTATTCAGACATGTATTTTTATATGTTGTTATTTTCCTTTCCATGTGATGGGCTACCAGCAGGTAGTCATTTCTAATGACTCTAATAAGTAGGTGTTTTTCATTTTAATGGGTACTACCAAAATCCTTTCAAAAGAAAAAAAGAAAGTTAAGATTCTTTAATACTGTGGATATTACTGATTTACTTCTCACACACTTTGAAATAAAACCAAAAAATTAAGTTGTGAGAAGAGTATCTCATCAGTGAACAGTTCCCTTTTCCTTCTCTGAACTTTTGTAATCCATTAGTGTGTGTTTGACATCTCATAATGGGTAAAGTGAAGCCTCTAGGGTTTCCAGTCATGCAGAGAGGACTTCTGCAGAGGCTGTAAGTGGGTTGAATTAGGCAATTATGTGCCACAGGCAAAGAAAGAAGTCATTTACAAGAGCTTCTCCAATGAGTTATTCTGATTGTTCGCTCGTTCATAAAAAATTACTCTTACTAACCCAGTGATTTCTATTCTTAGCACATTTCTGTTTTATCCATGCTCACCAGATTCTTTAATACCTTGAATATTTTAACTGTGGAGTTACACTATATGTTAGCCAAGATTAAAGAAATTATGAGTACAGATAAAATGTGGAACACTTAACAGTAACTGGAAGTTACAGTAACTATTGGTGTCAGCATCTCCACTTTGGAAGTGAGAACAGGCAGGTGTTAAATTCCTCTTGACCTTCTCAGCCTTTGGTCTCCTGGTGGAAATTTAAAAAAAGTAGATGATTATTTTTCTGATTAATCAGATATTCCTTACAGCATAGGAGTGACTTCACATATACTAAAGCTTGCTACGATGTTGTGACAGATAGGTGCATGTTACAAGCCCTCCTTATAACTGCAGACTCTAGATTATTCTGGTGACATAACTTCCTTCTTCAAAAGCAGCCTATACATCAATTTCACATGCCCACAGCCACCATGCCCACCACTCACCATCTGTGACTCAGGCTCCTGGGATTTATCCTTATTTGTCTAAGTCCCAGACAAAACTGTTTCCCTCTACCAATCACCCTGGTCCTCCTGTGTCAGTAAAACTGTCCTAAATGTCCCAGAAGCCACTGCCACTACAGCCTACCTGTGATATTATTTTTGCATTTACTATTCAATGACTTTCCTATTTTCAATTCATAAAACAAGCTTTAGTCTATGCATAAAGAAGGAACACTTGTGAAATATACTAAATAATAATTTCAGCTCTTATTTGTATAGAATCTCAACTTCATAGAGCATATTCATACCTTATCTCATTTGCTCTCCATTGAATTTTTATGTTAGTTTTCAGGTTTCAAGGTGAAGTGATTTTCTAAGGCAGAGCATGAGTTAGTGGTGAATTCTCAGGTATCACACTGCCCAAATGCTAGTGGGATTTATTTCCACTTTTTACACTAGTCACACAATGTTCAAGTAACATCTTGCCTATCTATGGTTCTCTCATTATAAAACATCATTTCTAATCATAAGTTTGTTTGTTTGTGTTTTCAATAAAGTATATTTAATTTTTGTGGGTAGAATAGTATGCTGGTTTGAAAGAAAGTATCCCCCCTAAGAAAAATCATGTTTTAATATAAATCCCATTTCATAAAGGTAAAATAATCTCTATTCAATACTGTATGTTTGAAAATGTGATTGAATCATCTCCCTGGATGATGTGATTTAGTCAAGGATGGTTGTTAAAATGGATTAGGAGATGACACATCTCCAAACATTTGGGTGGGTCTTGATTGGTTTATTGGAGTCCTATAAAAGAGGAAATATTTTGGAGAATGAAAGATTCAGAGAGAGCAGAATGATGTAGCCATGAGATGCAGAGAATCCACGAGCCAGCAACCTTTGGAGATGAAGAAGGAAAACACCTCCTGGGGAGTTTCATGAAACCAGAAGCCAGGAGAGAAAACTAGCAGATGATGACGCCATGTTCACCATGTGCCATTGTGAGACAGAAGCTGAGAGAGAAGCCCTGACTGTGTTCACCACACGCTTTCTCACTTGAGAAAGAAACCCTGAACTTCATCAGCCTGCTTGATTCAAGGCATCTTTACCTGGATGCCTGTGACTGGACATTTCTATAGACTTGTAATTGGGACATTTTCTCAGCCTTAGAACTGTAAACTAGCAATTCATTAAATTCCCCTTGTTAAAAGCCGTTCCATTTCTGATATATCACATTCCAGCAGCTAGCAAACTAGAACAAATAGTGTAAGATTATAAGAACCCTTTTGTAATTAATCTTCATGAACAAGCCACTCTCAAGTTCTTCTGAGGCCCAAGTTATTAGCTCTTTAACCAGAGCAATGACTAGTTACATACATCGTTTGGTTCCTGTGAGCAAATTATTTCTAAAATTATGAGGACTACATCAACTGTTAATAAAACTCAGTTAAGGGATAAAAAACAAACTCATGTACTCTGTTTCAATATTCTTCATTTTGAGGTCTGCACTGAATGCTCTCTTATTCCAAAGATATATATCTGAGATTGAACATTTTAAGGTTTCAGGCGAATTCCAGGAAAGTATATTTTGCAGGTGATTATCCTCAATCTGAACAAAAAGTCACTTTGTTAACAGTTGTTGCATTTTATCTTATCCTATATATGTTAATTTTATATATTTATGATGTGCTAATTTATATATATACATATATGTTTCCATATGGTATCATAACCCTACAGTGTTTTACAAAGTGCCTTTGTCTTTAATATGGAAATGTATTTTGGTCTTAAATATTTTTCACAAACATCATTTTATGAACTTCCATCTATTCCTTATACTTTATTCATGACTGTAAGTCAAATTGTCAGACACTTACAATATTTCAATTAATTACATAAATAAAATAATGTCATCATGAAGCTATTACAACACATCCATAATTATTACCTTAGAAAAAATTCTGAGAAATGGAAAATTTGTCTCTAAATGTACTACATAATTTAAAGGTTTTGAAATATTTATAATGGAGAAGGATTTTAGAAACTAGTGCACTTGTAGGGGAGGAAAATCACAAAGAAATGTCCAAATTACATGAACATTAGGGAGGACAACAGTGCAGTATGACCTTCTGCTCAAAAAAGTATGATAAGCATATACATTAAAGAAAATATCCGAATCAAGAAAGAAAATAATTCCTAAGAAAGGAAGTAAAAGAGTTATCACAGAGAAATTTTTTTAACTTTTTTTATTAATTAAAAAATATTAACAAACAAAACATTTAGATATCATCCCATTCTACATATATAATCAGTAATTCTTAATATCATCACATAGTTGCATACACAGAGAAATTTTTAAATAAAATATTCCACAAAGTTCTATCTTTATATTTATATGTTAATTCAGCATTAGAATAAAATATTTATATGTTTGATGTTTATATGTTAATTCAAAGTTAAAATCAAATCAGTTAATAAGCAATAAAAACCTGAAATGGGGAGAGAATAACAGAATCATTAGATTTTGGGGCAGAAAGGGAACTTTCTCCTTGGGAACCTTTCCTTTGTGGATATGACCCTTGCTTCTTTTGCCACCTCCAAGATGATTGTGAACTTGGGTAAAGCACGTTAAGACCATTTCCTTTGCTGGATATTTCACTCAGATCTTTCTCCTTCACTTACTGGGTGGGGTTGAAATGGTACTATAGGTCCCTATGACATATGACAGGTATGTGGCCATTTGTAAGCCCCTACACTACATGACTATCATGAACAAGAAGGTTTGTGTTTTGCTGGTAGTGGCCTCATGGCACTTACGTTTACTTCATGCAGGGCTTCAGATACCATTTGTTGTGAACTTGCCATTCTGTGGTCCTAATGTGGTGGACAGCATTTTCTGTGACCTTCCTCTGGTTAATAAGCTTGCCTGAGATATTTACATTGTACAAATTTTCATTGTCGCCAAAAGTGGGATGATATCCCTGAGCTGTTTTATAATTTTGCTTATCTCCTACAGCTTCATCATCACTATCATTAAGAACTGTTCTTCTACTGAACAGTCCAAAGTCCAATCTTCCTTGACAGCTCACCTTACAGTGGTGATTCTCTTCTTTGGCCCATACATCATCATCTATATCTCACCCAGTAGCAGCTGTGGATAAATTACTTGCTAATGGAACACCATCATCACTCCCATCTTGAATCCGATTATCTACATGCTATTAATAGAGAAATGAAGACCGTCATGAAGAAACCCTGGAGGGCTTGCTTGGGTTCCAAACAAGTTACATAAGTTAAAATATATAATTTATTTAGAAACAGGTGATTTCTAAATGTTTTGCAAGAATTCTTTCTAAACTGAAGTTATTGGATCCATGTTGAGTAAGTCAAGAAGAAATAGCAAGATTATAAAAACCGATCATAATAGAACATCAAACCAATAAAAAATATATAGATGAATGCTTTTGAAGATATAAGTTGATGTTACTCATTTACGAAAATCAACCAAAGATTTGCTTCTCCTTCAGCAGAATTTGTAAAAGACAAACATTTACAAGTTGGTTGAAAGAGAAAATAAAGCGAATACTCAGAAGTACATCCTACATTTCTGTATAGCTGGAAAGATTTGGTCATTGCTGAGGACCCAAAATCTATTGTCTGTTTTCACAACAAAATATATATCTATGTAAGCACTCATGTGTGATGTTTCCTAATATAGCTTAACTGTGAGTTTTAGTATCTACTATAACAGCAAGGCACATGCATTTCACCTGTTGCCTACAAAATGAGAGTTTTGGCAGACCTTTCTTAAGGCTACTAATATTAGTTAATGTTCCTCTCAGCCTCCTCCACAATAATACTGCATTTCAAAAAGGTATGTTTCTGATTTTAAAAATTGTACATTTGAGATAAAACACTAACTTTTTCCTTAAGAATAATATAAATGTAAAATATGATTTATAATAACAAATTACATTATGCAAGTTATTACTAACAGAGGAAGTTTTGAATTTCCATTAATAGCCACAATTTTCTGGAAATTCTTTAGCTATGAATCTGCACATATATTTTTTAATGCAATTTTATTGATATATATTATATATTCACATACCATATAATCACCAAAGTGTACTATCAGTGGCTTCTAGTATTATCATATAGCTGTGCATCCACCATCTTAATACATTTTTAAACATTTTCATCACTCCAAAAAAATTAGAAATAAGTATAAAAGTAAAAAAAGAACATTGAAAACATCCCATACTACCCATACTCCCTATTATTTATTTTTGTCTTTTATTTTTCTTACTTATCTGACCATACACTGGATAAAGGCAGTGTCAGTCACAAGGTTTTCACAATCACATGGTCACATCTTAAAAACTCTATAGTCATTCAATAATCTTCAAGAATTAAAGCTATTGGAATACAGATCAACAGTTTCAGGCATTTCCATCTAGCTACTCCAATAACCAAAAACTGAAAAAGCATATGTATATACTGCATAAGAATAATCTCCACAATGACCTCTTGACTCTACTCTCTCAGCCTACAAAACTATATTTTGTTTCATTTCTCTTCCTTTTTTGGTCCAGAAATGTTTATCAATCCCAAGTTGATGAGGCCAGGCTCATCCATGAGAGTCACATATCTTGTTACCATGGAGATTTACACCACTGGGAGTCACATCTCATGTAACATGGAAGACAGTGCATTCACCTGCAGACTTGGCATAGAAAGAGGTCACAGAACAGGTTCTATGAAGATGACTTCTAGGCATAATCATAAGTAGGCTTAGCTCCTCCTTTGCAAGAATAAGTTTCATAAAGGCAAGTTCCAAGACTGAGGGCCTGGCACATCAAATTGGCAGTCCCCAATGATTGGGTAGATATCAAGTCTTATCCAGGTGGGGAAGTTTAACATTTCTACATTCTGCCCAGTCCCTCAAGGGGTCTTTGCAAATGTTTTAAATTTTCTATCCAGATTACTCTGGGATGTATCAGGGCATCACATCAATCTGTAGAAATGAAAGAGCTAATTCTCTAATGGGTTTATCTACCCAAGGAAAGGACATCAGGGACTAAATCAAAGGCTGTCAAACAGAGCATTCAGACACTAGGGGCTAGGTCAGATGCCCACTTACTATCTCCTCTGTTTCAACCATGCCTCTGGCAGATAAAGGGTCTGCTTAGAATTTAAAGGCACAACACCACTGTGCACCAGTGGGGATCTGCAGATTAACAAGCACCACCTGCTGGAAAGGATAGAAAAGCACATAATCTAGAAGCTTCACAGGATTCTCTAACAACCTGCTGGATCTCATCTCCAAGGAAGTTTGATACAAATTACACCTTCCTCCTGAGACCTAGGCCTGTCTTATTTGAGAAAGCTTGGCTGGATTCAATGATATCTGAGGGGACCATCCTAAAAACAGATAATGGTCCCAACTAAGGAACACAAGAACCTGAGAAACAAGAGCTGAAAAATTCTGAACAGTAAACTAGAAGCTATACTAGAGGTCTAGAATAAGTTGAACCAACCCCCCAAAAGTAGACAGAGAGTAAAGCCAGCCAATAAGAAAACTCTAGTGAAAGAGTAAAATAAAGTCCATAATAAATTTATCAAAGATATCAGATGCTGAGAAATTAATAAAAATGATAAGACTTATGAGGAAAAAGGAAATATGATCCAGTTGAAAGAACAAACGAACATTTCAAATCAGATACAGGAGATTAAACAACAACTTAATGTTCAACCAAACATGCCAAACAAGTAAAAAATCAAACCAATGAGTTGAGGGAAGATATTGAAAAAGAGATGAACAATAAAAAGAAGACATCAGGCGACCATAAATAAGAACTTGAAAGCTTGAAAAAATAAATAGCAGAGCTTATGGGAAAGAAAGGCACAATAGAAGAGATGCAAAACACAATGGAAAACTTAAAAAGCAGATTTGAATAGGTAGGAGAAAAGATTGACAAAGTAGAGGACAGGACATCTGAAATCCTATGTTAAAAAGAATAGATAGGGAAAAGAATGGGAAAATATGAGCAGGGACTCAAGGAATTAAATGACAATATGAAACATGCAAATATACATATTGTAGATGTCCCAGAAGAGGAAAGAAAGGAAGGGGGGCAAAAAGAAAAGTGCAGGAAATAATCACTGAAAATTTCCCATCTCTTATATAAGACAGGCAATTACAGATCCAAGAAGCACATCATACCCCAAACAGAATAGATCTGCATAGATCTACTCCAAGACACTAATCAGAATGTCAAATGTCAAAGACAAGGAGTGAATTCTGTAAGTATCAAGAGAAAAACAATGCATCTCATATAAGCAAAGCTTAATAAGACTATGTGTGGATTTCTCAGCAGAAACCATGGTGGCAAGAAAGCAGTCGTATGAGATATTTAAGTTTCTGAATGAGAAAAACTGATAATCAAAAAGTCTAACCCTGGCAAAACTGTCCTTTAAACAGGAGGGAGAGTTGAAAATATTTTCAGAAAAACAGTCACTTAGAGACTTTTCGATGAAGACGCCAGCTCTATAGAAAATATTAAAGGAAATACTACAGGCAAATAAGAAAAGACAGAAGAGAGAAGTCTGGAGAATAGTGTAGAAATGAAATCTAGTATTAATGATTAAAAGAGAAAATAAGACAGATGACAAATGAAATACAAAACACAGAAGAAGAACATACTGCCTTTACAACAATAACATTAAATGTTAATGGATTAAAACTCACCAGTCAAAGGACATAAACTGGCAGAATGGGTTAAAAAACAAGATATGTTTTCTACAAGATACTCACTTTAGACCCAAGTACAAAAACAGATTGAAAGTAAAAGTGGGAAAAACTATGCTGCATAAAACACAACCAGAAAAGAAAAAGGGATCTAAACTAATATCTGACAAATTAGACTTCAAATGTAAAAGATTTAAAAGAGGCAAATAAGGACCCTATGTATTAATAAAAGGAACAATCATCAAGATGACAAAACAATCACAAATATTTATGCACCAAGGCATAACACCCAAAAATATACAAGGTGCATGCTGACAACACTGAAGGGAGGAGTAAACACTTGTACAATAATAGTTACAGACTTCAATATCTCAATCTATGGATAGAATATAAAGACAATAGATCAATAAGGAAACAGATTTTGGATAATATGATAAATGAGCTAAACTTAACAAATATTTAAAGGACATTACACCCTACAATAGCAGAATACACATTTTTCTCAAGTGTCCATGGATCATTCTCTAGGACTGAACACACGTTGAGTCACAAGGCAAGTCTCAATAAATTTAAAAAGATTGAAATAATAAAAAAATATTTTTTGAGTCAGAATAGAATGAAGTTGGAAATCAATAACAAGTGGGAACCTGGAAAATTAACAAATAAATGGTGACTAAACAGCATACTCTTAAATAAGCAGTGAATCAAGGAAGAAATGACAAGAGATATCAGCAAATATCTAGAGGAAAATGAAAATGAAAACAACATATCAAAACATAAGGAAGTCAGCAAAGTAAGTGCTGAAAAGGAAATTTATTGCTCCAAATGCCTATATTAAAACAAAGAAGTAAAAATCAAGGAATCAGGTGTGCAAGGGTAGTTCAGTGGTAGGATCCTTGCCTGTCATGTGGGAGACAGGGTTTGATTCCTGGTTCATGCACTTCCCCAAAACAAACGAGCAAACAAACAAATGACAATTCAACAAATGGTGTTGCAGAAATTGGATAAAGGAAAAAGAATGAAATGTGACCCCTGCCATACAGCATGCAAAAAATAACCTCAATGAATCAACTGTTCACCTGGAGGAACTAGAGAAAAAAACAACAAAGTAACCCCAACAAAAACAAAAGGAAAGAAATAATGAAGATTAGAGCAGAATTAAATGAAATTGAGAACATGAAAATAATAGAGAGAATCAACAAAACCAGAAGTGGGTTGTTTTAGAAAATCAACAAAATCATTGGCCATTTAGTTAAGTTGACAAAAAAAGAGAGGAAACAAATAAATAATTTCAGAGATGGTAGAGAGACAATAACTACTGTCCTCACAGAAATAAAAGGGATAATGAGATGATATTATGAGCAACTATATGCTAAGTAATCAGACAACATAGACAAACTGGACAATTTTCTAGAAAAAATTATTGATGCTCATATTCATAGCTAGTCAAGGAATGATTTCTCTTGCAAATAAAATTCCTTAGTTTAATATGATTATATAGATCCGCTTAAAGATAACAGAAGATTTCTCATAGCATTATGGGTCAAATGAAAAATAATTTCAAAATTTCCATAATTTTGTCCTTTCTCCCTGTTCTGATTTCCAGAGCAGGCAGAAGTTGTCATCACTCTTAACAAAGAAGTCCCCAAGAGAATTTCAAGGTAAATTATTTTGTTGGTTCTTGTTCTGTCCAAATCATGCAATAAGAAAGTTTCACCCAAGGGGCTATTTCTGTAGTGAATTTATACATCAGGCTGAAGGAAAACTCTTCCACAGGTATTGTCACTTGCTAAACATGATGTCATCAAAGGCACACATTCTAAGAATCTGATTTAGAGAAAATTTGTTTAGTAAGTCTTCTCATGTTCTCTTTGATTCTCATCTTTAAGATAATTTAAATATATATTCCTATGAACATGTATCATACATAGCTTTTATGCTGGTATTTAAGAATGGCTTCTTTAGCTTCTGAACTTTATAGAAGAAAATTCATAGGACTTGAATCTCTGTAGCCTGTTTAGTAATAGTTTGCACACCAATGTAATGCATTGCTTCGGAGGTGCTCTTGGGTATGCTTTGGGGTATCAAATTTCATTGAGGTTACTTATTATTAGCAGCTTCCAGTCCTCCTTGATTAAATGGTCCCACTCTTGTAAAATGATAGAGATAAAAATACAGAATTAAGACAGCATTTAGACAGCTACAAATATTTGGATACAGAAGGTAGCTCATCATCTACTTAGTGTTCATTGCCAATAAATTTTATTAAAAAATTTAATTAAAATTCACTTAAATGAATGGCAACAACAAAAAGAAATAACATTTGTAAGTGCTTACTTACAAAAAGGCTTTAGATTGAATTTTCCCATTTTTACAAATGAAAGGAAACCAAAAATAGATTGTCTCATGGTCACATTATGAATCAATAATACAGTGATATTTCAGACCAGTTTGATTAATTAAAAAGTCCATGGCTTTCTATTCATTTCCTAAATATCAGGCAAATATTGATAGAATAATATAGTTAGTCATCAATTCTGTGATATATTAACAATTTTAAAAGCTGTATGATTTCTTTTTTGGGTAAACTGTTGTCTAGAAATATAATATATTAATCTTTTAGAAAATTCCTCTCTAACAGACAGTTGAAATTTGGTCTTTGCTATTAGTTATCTTCTATGTCACTTAATCCAAAACAAACAGAAAAGTTACTAAAAGGTTACCTTTGTAAGGTTTGTGATGGTAAGAATTTAAGCTGCAAGATAAAGGTCAAATTGCTCATGTTCTCAGAGAACATAACTCTGTTGATGGTAATCATGTATAACACCAGGAATTGTCTTTAAAAATCAATTAATCACACCTACTATGGAGGATATATTTATTTGTGAATTGTGAGACTATAAATGCATGCCTGCTTTCCCAAAGAAAATATATGTTTTACCTACTTTCTTTAAGAAAACCTTTTTATCCCTATCCTCAATGTATACTTCTGAGTTTCACTGTAATGAAAGGGGAAAATAGTGCTCTTAGTGAAGTAATGGCTTTCATTGTCCCTTCTTCTTGGCACCACCCTTGAGATGTCTAAATATAAGGAACATGATATATAAAAGAAATGAAACAGCCAAGGTGGAGAAAATTTAAATAGTGAAGGGGAACAAGCAATATATTTTCAAATCACAAGTTTGAGAAGAATTCTCAATTTACCTAGTGATAAAATCATTATTATTTGTATAGGTTAATCAGTGACTGCTGAAGCTTTAATTACAAAATTCACTCATCACTAACAGTCAGAGGCATATATTGCTTATGTCTGTAACTTTCCTTTTTTTAATTATTTTTTCTTTGTATAATTTTGTCAGAAAATTGCAGTATTTCAAGCCATAGGAATATCTCAGCTTCTCATGACAAGATGCTGATAAATTTGGTTTGTCTAGGTTGACAACTATAATCATCTCTTTCTAACAATTCTTTTGAATAATTTAAGAATACATTTAGTTATGTGAAGATGGCGGCTTAGTAAGGTATGTGCATCTTAGTTACTCCTCCAAAGCAACTACTAGGTGAACTGAAACAGTGCAGAACAGCTCCCGGGCCACAACAGGGAATCGACACACAGGGTACCCCAGTCAGGACTGGCTAGTCTGACTGCGAGACTCGGCTGCGGTGAGATCCCAGAGCGGCACGCGATTTCCTGAGCAGCAGCAGCTGTGGCGGCCGGAGTTCCTCCCTCCCTCCTTCCCAGGCCAGCTGAGAGTCTCAGAGAGGCAAGTTTCCCAAGCCGAGGTGGCTGATGCCCCTCTTTTGCGGGGGGCTTCCTGGTCCGGCTATGAGTCTTGGATCAGAAGGCTACCCAAGCCACAGTGGCCCTCCCCCACGGGCAACTTCCTGGTCCAGTGGCGAATTCCCCAGGCCCACTGCAGCCGGCGATCAGCCACAGGGTCCCCTCAAACCGCGGCGGCTGATGCCCCCACCACGCGCGGCCCCACGAACCAATGGAGAGAATTGGATCAGAAATCCCCAGGCTGCAGAGATTGGTGACCGGGGGGATCACTTCCAAACACATGAGACAAACGTGTGCCATGAGCGCCACCTACTGGGCAGGATAAGAAAAACAGAACCCAGAGATTTCACAGAAAAATCTTACAACCTTGTTGGGTCCGACACCCAGGGAAATCTGACTAAATGCCCAGATGCCAGCAGCAGAAGATAACGGTCCATGCTCAGAAGATTGAGAATATGGCCCATTCAAAGGAACAAACCAATAGTTCAAATGAGATACAAGAGCTGAGACAAGTAATGCTGAATATACAAACAGAAATGGAAAACCTCTTCAAAAATGAAATCGATAAATTCAGGGAGGACATGAAGAAGACATGGGCTGAACAAAAAGAAGAAACAGAAAAACTGAAAAAACAAATCATAGAACTTATGGAAGTGAAGGATAAAGTAGAAAAGATGGAAAAAACAATGGATACCTACAATGATAGATTTAAAGAGACAGAAGATAGAATTAGTGATTTAGAGGATGGAACATCTGAATTCCAAAAAGAAACAGAAACTATCAGGAAAAGAATGGAAAAATTTGAACAGGGTATCAGGGAATGCAAGGACAATATGAACCACACTAATATACGTGTTGTGGGTGTCCCAGAAGGGGAAGAGAAGGGAAAAGGAGGAGAAAAACTAATGGAAGAAATTATCACTGAAAATTCCCAACTCTTATGAAAGACCTAAAATTACAGATCCAAGAAGTACAGCACACCCCAAAGAGATTAGACCCAAATAGGCGTTCTCCAAGACACTTACTAGTTAGAATGTCAGAGGTCAAAGAGAAAGAGAGGATCTTGAAAGCAGCAAGAGAAAAACAATCCATCACATACAAGGGAAACCAAATAAGGCTATGTGTAAATTTCTCGGCAGAAACCATGGAAGCTAGAAGACAGTGGGATGATATATTTAAATTACTAAAAGAGAAAAACTGCCAACCAAGACTCCAATATCCAGCAAAATTGTCCTTCAAAAATGAGGGAGAAATTAAAACATTCTCAGACAAAAAGTCACTGAGAGAATTTGTGACCAAGAGACCAGCTCTGCAAGAAATACTAAAGGGAGCACTAGAGTCAGATACAAAAAGACAGAAGAGAGAGGTATGGAGAAGAGTGTAGAAAGAAGGAAAATCAGATATGATATATATAATAAAAAAGGCAAAATGTTAGAGGAAAATATTATCCAAACAGTAATAACACTAAATGTTAATGGACTGAATTCCCCAATCAAAAGACATAGACTGGCAGAATGGATCAAAAAACAGGATCCTTCTATATGCTGTCTACAGGAAACACATCTTAGACCCAAAGATAAACATAGGTTGAAAGTGAAAGGTTGGGAAAAGATATTTCATGCAAATAACAACCAGAAAAGAGCAGGAGTGGCTATACTAATATCCAACAAATTAGACTTCAAATGTAAAACAGTTAAAAGAGACAAAGAAGGACACTATATACTAATAAAAGGAACAATTAAACAAGAAGACATAACAATCATAAATATTTATGCACCAAACCAGAATGCCCCAAAATACGTGAGGAATACACTGCAAACACTGAAAAGGGAAATAGACATATATACCATAATAGTTGGAGACTTCAATTCACCACTCTCATCAATGGACAGAACATCTAGACAGAGGATCAATAAAGAAATAGAGAATCTGTATATTACTATAAATGAGCTAGACTTAACAGACATTTATAGGACATTACATCCCACAACAGCAGGATACAACCTTTTCTCAAGTGCTGATGGATCATTCTCAAAGATAGACCATATGCTGGGTCACAAAGCAAGTCTTAACAAATTTAAAAAGATTGAAATCATACACGACACTTTCTCGGATCATAAAAGAATGAAGTTGGAAATCAATAATAGGTGGAGTGCCAGAAAATTCACAAATACGTGGAGGCTCAACAACACACTCCTAAACAACAAGTGGGTCAAAGAAGAAATCACTAGAGAAATTAGCAAATACCTCGAGGCAAAGAAAAATGAAAACACAACTTATCAAAACTTATGGGATGCAGAAAAGGCAGTGCTAAGAGGGAAATTTACTGCCCTAAATGCCTATATCAGAAAAGAAGAAAAGGCAAAAATGCAGGAATTAACTGTCCACTTGGAAGAACTGGAGAAAGAACTGCAAACTAATCCCAAACTAAGCAAAAGGAAAGAAATAACAAAGACTAGAGCAGAAATAAATGAAATTGAAAGCATGAAAACAATAGAGAAAATCAATAAGGCCAGAAATCGGTTTTATGAGAAAATCAATATGATTGATGGGGTCTTAGCAAGATTGACAAAAAGAAGAAGAGAGAGGATGCAAATAAATAAGATCAGAAATGGAAGAGGAGACATAACTACTGACCTCACAGAAATAAAGTAGGTAATAACAGGATACTATGAACAACTTTATGCTAATAAATACAACAATTTAGATGAAATGGACGGATTCCTGGAAAGACATGAACAACCAACTTTGACTCAAGAAGACATAGATGACCTCAACAAACCAATCACAAGTAAAGAAATTGAAATAGTCATTCAAAACCTTCCTAAAAAGAAAAGTCCAGGACCAAACGGCTTAACAACTGAATTCTATCAAACATTCCAGAAAGAATTAGTACCAACTCTCCTCAAATTCTTTAAAAAAATCCAAGTGGAGGAAAAACTACCTAATTCATTCTATGAAGCCAACATCACCCTCATACCAAAACCAGGCAAAGATATTACAAAAAAAGAAAACTGCAGGCCAATCTCTCTAACGAATATAGATGCGAAAATCCTCAATAAAATTCTAGCAAATCGTATCCAACAACACATTAAAAGAATTATACATCATGACCAAGTAGGATTCATCCCAGGTATGCAAGGATGGTTCAATATAAGAAAATCAATTAATTTAATACACCATATCAACAAATCAAAGCAGAAAAATCACATGGTCATCTCAATAGATGCAGAGAAGGCATTTGACAAGAGTCAACATCCTTTCCTGTTGAAAACACTTCAAAAGATAGGAATACAAGGGAACTTCCTTAAAATGATAGAGGGAATATATGAAAAACCCACAGCTAATATCATCCTCAATGGGGAAAAATTGAAAACTTTCCCCCTAAGATCAGGAACAAGACAAGGATGTCCACTATCACCACTATTATTCAACATTGTGTTGGAGGTTCTAGCCAGAGCAATTAGACAAGAAAAAGAAATACAAGGCATCAAAATTGGAAAGGAAGAAGTAAAACTATCACTGTTTGCAGACGATATGATACTATATGTCAAAAACCCAGAAAAATCCACAACAAAACTACTAGAGCTAATAAATGAGTACAGCAAAGTAGCAGGTTACAAGATCAACATTCAAAAATCTGTAGTGTTTCTATACACTAGCAATGAACAAGTGGAGGGGGAAATCAAGAAACGAATCCCATTAACAATTGCAACTAAAATAATAAAATACCTAGGAATAAATTTAACTAAAGAGACAAAAAACCTATATAAAGAAAACTACAAAAAACTGCTAAAAGAAATCACAGAAGACCTAAATAGATGGAAGGGCATACCATGTTCATGAATTGGAAGACTAAATATAGTTAAGATGTCAATCCTACCTAAATTGATCTACAGATTCAATGCAATACCAATCAAAATCCCAACAATATATTTTTCAGAAATAGAAAAACCAATAAGCAAATTTATCTGTAAGGGTCGGGTGCCTCGAATTGCTAAAAACATCTTGAGGAAAAAAAACGAAGCTGGAGGTCTTGCACTGCCTGACTTTAAGGCATATTGTGAAGCCACAGTGGTCAAAACAGTATGGTATTGGCATAAAGATAGATATATCGACCAATGGAATCGAATAGAGTGCTCAGATATAGACCCTCTCATCTATGGACATTTGATCTTTGATAAGGCAGTCAAGCCAACTCACCTGGGACAGAACAGTCTCTTCAATAAATGCTGCCTTGAGAACTGGATATCCATATGCAAAAGAATGAAAGAAGACCCATATCTCACACCCTACACAAAAGTTAACTCAAAATGGATCAAAGATCTAAACATTAGGTCTAAGACCATAAAATAGTTAGAGGAAAATGTAGGGAGATATCTTATGAATCTTACAATTGGAGGCAGTTTTATGGACCTTAAACCTAAAGTAAGAGCACTGAAGAAGGAAATAAATAAATGGGAACTCCTCAAAATTAAACACTTTTGTGCATCAAAGAACTTCATCAAGAAAGTAGAAAGACAGCCTACCCAATGGGAAACAATATTTGGAAACGACATATCAGATAAAAGTCTAGTATCCAGAATTTATGAAGAGATTGTTCAACTCAACAACAAAAAGACAGCCAACCCAATTACAAAATGGGAAAAAGACTTGAACAGACACCTCTCAGAAGAGGAAATACAAATGGCCAAGAGGCACATGAAGAGATGCTCAATGTCCCTGGCCATTAGAGAAATGCAAATCAAAACCACAATGAGATATCATCTCACACCCACCAGAATGGCCATTATCAACAAAACAGAAAATGACAAGTGCTGGAGAGGATGCGGTGAAAGAGGCACACTTATCCACTGTTGGTGGGAATGTCAAATGGTGCAACCACTGTGGAAGGCAGTTTGGCGGTTCCTCAAAAAGCTGAATATAGAATTGCCATACGACCCAGCAATACCATTGCTGGGAATCTACTCAAAGGAATTAAGGGCAAAAACTCATACAGACATTTACACACCAATGTTTATAGCAGCTTATTTACAATTGCAAAGAGATGGATACAGCCAAAATGTCCATCAACAGACGAGTGGCTAAACAAACTGTGGTATATGCATACGATGGAATATTATGCAGCTTTAAGACAGGATAAAATTATGAAGCATGTAATAACATGGATGGACCTAGAGAACATTATGCTGAGTGAGTCTAGCCAAAAACTAAAAGACAAATACTGTATGGTCCCAATGAAGTGAATCGACATTCGAGAATAAACTTGGAATATGTCATTGGTAACAGAGTTCAGCAGGAGTTAGAAACAGGGTAAGATAATGGGTAATTGGAGCTATTGGGATACAGACTGTGCAACAGGACTAGATACAAAAACTCAAAAATGGACAGCACAGTAATACCTAATTGTAAAGTAATCATATTAAAACACTGAATGAAGCTGCATCCAAGCTATAGGTTTTTGTTTTGTTTTGTTTTGTTTTGTTCTTACTATTATTACTTTTATTTTTTTTCTCTATATTAACATTCTATATCTTTTTCGGTTGTGTTGCTACTTCTTCTAAACTGATGCAAATGTACTAAGAAACAATGATCATGCATCTATGTGATGATGTTAAGAATTACTGATTGCATATGTAGAATGGTATGATTTCTAAATGTTGGGTTAATTTCTTTTTTTCTGTTAATTATTAAAAAAAGAATACATTTAGCGACTAAATTAATTCCATTTAATTGTTGATTTGAGCTAATGATAAGTTTCGTGAACTGCCTTTGCAATCATAACTATCATATCAAAGCATTTATACTATGGTCTTAATATAGCATTTTAATGAGATGATCTAAAGATTTGATTTTTCAATTCCCTATGGAAGACGGTCGTCTGACGCTCATAAGAATTGTTATACAATATCTAAAGAAACTGAAACAATTAAGGGGTTTGTTCTGAATTTCAATATTAATTCATCATCTTAAGTACATGAACTAGGTTAAAGTTATTTAGTGAAATTGGGTGTCCTTGGAGTCCCATCCAGATTATTTTACCTGGACAAGTGGACTGAAAGAAGTTTTCAGGTGACACCACAATCTTATTTTCCCTTTCCTTTTCTCCTATTATCCTTTCCTCACTTTTTCTCCTGAGAGAACTCCCTTAATAAGTCTTTTGTATAACGACATTCACCCTTGAATCTGTTACCTGGCTGGCAATTTTAGGCATTTAAACATACTTTTGAACATAAAACTGCCCACGTTTGGCTCAGATTTGACTTCTAACTGTACTTTTGACTTTAATACATACATAATAGAATTCCATAGTAAATAGCAGAAAATTTTAAGTATATATCCTATCCTAACCCACTAAATGAGAATCTACATCTCTCTCTAGGTTACATTAGAGCACTCTCTGAAACAAATGGATAAAGGAAATCAATCTTTCATATCAGAATTTGTGCTTCTGGGACTTTGTCACTCATGGATTATGCAGGTTTTACTCTTATTAATATTTCTGATGCTTTATATAACCATCATATTTGGAAATATTGTCATTGTGATCTTAATTATCACTGACCTCCATCTTCATTCCCCCATGTACTTCTTGTTGGCTAACCTGTCTGTGGTAGACTTGTTGCTTTCCTCAATTACCACACCTAAGATGATCACAGACTTTCTCAGGGACATCAAGACCATTTCTTTTGGAGGCTGCATGTGTCAGATCCTCCTTGTCCATTTAGCTGGCAAAAGTGAGATTGTGCTACTGGTGATGATGGCCTATGACCGGTATGTGGCCATCTGCAAACCTCTGCACTTCTCCACCATTATGAGCTTGCAGAAATGTATTGGGTTGGTCGTGGCTACCTGGACAATTGGCTTCCTGTATGCCATAAGTCAAATGGTCGTGATTGTGCAACTACCTTTCTGTGGCCCTAGGGAAATAGATAGCTTCTTCTGTGACATACCACTGGTGATTAAGCTTGCATGCATGGACTCTTATACTTTGGGTATATTAATGAATAATGATACTGGAGTCATTGCTATGACCTCCTTTATTTTGTTACTGATCTCGTACACATATATTCTCCTAACTGTCTGGCAAAGCTCAAAAATTGGTGCATCAAAGGCACTCTCCACTTGCTCTGCCCATATCACGGTGGTGGTTCTTTTCTTTGGTCCTAGCATCTTCATTTATGTGTGGCCACTCAGCATTACTTGGGTGGACAAATTTCTTGCTGTGTTTTACTCTGTTCTCACACCTCTTTTAAATCCATCTGTTTATACCCTGAGGAATAAAGAGATAAAAAATGTTATGAAGAGATTTAGAACTACTACATAGATTTCAAGGGAAATCATTAATGCTCACAGACCTAATGTGAGCACTTTAATTTCGTAGTACAATGACCTTATGATATTGGTTGAACCATCTAGACATTTAGTTTATATCTGTATGCCATGCCTATCTCCATATGTAGGAAAAGTCTTAATATAATTCACGGCATTGCACAATTATTAATCAATCAGTGCAATGCCATGAAATATTCCTCTTAAATCCCAACACTAATGATCCTTTTTTATGGATCATTATAAAGTTTACAGAACTATAAAGTCAATCTTCCTATACATTTAACTATGTTCAATGAAAATCTGGAAATTCTTTCAGCAAAGCCATATCTCTCTTTTGAAAAGCACCTATATCATTCTCTTGAATCTTTTCCTAATTCCATTTGGAATCAAAAGTGTTTCCATTACATTAGCCATTCCTCTCCAAACTTTCATTCAACTTTCTTTTCCTTAATCGGCAACTAAATTATTACTTTTTTCTTAACTTAACTTCCCACCCAAACAGTAATGTGAAACTCAGGAAGGAAAAAGATGAAGAAATGAAAACAGTAAATACTATAGACAATAATAGTAGTGGCTGCTTTGTGTTTGATTTGCACTGACTCAATAGGAGAAAAAATACTTAAATTCTAATGGTATTTCATTATTCGGTCTTAGTCTGCTTTAAATTTTCATTAACCGTTTGTATAAAATACAATCTCCCTGATGAACGAATCGTGCCTCTCATGGTCAATTCTTGAAATCATACTACGTAGTACAGAGATTAATATATAATATACCCTCAATGAATATATTTTAATGAATCAATCCAATTATCCCATCTACATTCTTATGTCAATTTTTATGAATTATAGTGTATAATATGGACTTTTGGCACACTAAAAATGTTCTTAGAAGTTTTGAATTGTAAATAAACTTTATTGTCTTTCTTTCAGATTATAGATTAAGTGGATGGAAATTCAACTTAAAACATTAAAAGTAAACTATTATAATACAACAAGTGCATGTGCAGTTTTTATTTCTCTTAATTTGGGGATATAAACAAAATGGCAGAATAAAAATAATGCAGTTATCATCTGTGCTGGTTTGAAAGTATCATGTACTCTAGAAAAGCAATGTTTTAATCTTGATCCAGCATTGTGGAAGTAGCCATTTCTTTTACTCTTAATTCCTATTTTAGGGCAGGAGCTTTTGGTTAGATATATCTCCACTGAGATGTGGCACACCAAATTATGGGTGTGCCCTCTTTATTAGATAGAGATATGACTCCACTCATTCAAGGTGGTCCTCTAATAATTTACTGAAATCCTTTAAAAGAGGAAACATTTTGGAGAAAGATCAGAGCCAACAGAGATGCTTGGAAAACCATTGCTTGAGAGCTGATGCAGATGCTTGGGTAATAGTTACTTCAGAGATAGCGATACTTGGAGATGCTTGGAGTGTCCATATAGACAGAAGATGCCTAGGCATGTGCAGTGTCCAGCAGATATTGTCATGTGCCTTCTCACAAGCTACTGAGGAAGCAAGAACACAGAGTTGTGTCCCAGAGGAACAGAGTGAAGACCCATGGATGATTATAAAGGAAACTACTGGCATCAAAACTTGGAAGCAGAAAGACTGGAACAAGGACCAGCAGATACCAAAGCCATGTGCCTTCCCAGCTGACAGAAGTATTCCTACCTCATTAACCTTTCTTGAGCAAAGGTAACCACTTGTTGTTGCCTTAATCTGGATACTTTCACTTCACTATAACTGTAAACTTGTAAGTTATTAAATTTCCTTTTTAAAAATCATTTCTTTCTGGTATATTGCACTCCAACAGCTTAGCAAACTAATATATCATCCTTGACTGCCTAGTTTGTTACCATTGTTTTATGTATTATTAAATGTTTCTCTTGTTACTCCAAATTTGAATTAGAAAGTGAAATACAAATTTGTGAATTAAATTCCATAAAGGAAGCATAGACTTGTTTTTTGTTTTGTTTTGTTTTACACAGATAGGATTCAGAGATCAATCTGTTTTCCATGATTATGCATGTATTAAAAGACACTGTATAATGCAAAAGAAAACTTATTTCCTACAAAGTAAGTGAAATAATAGATCATGCCAAGAATGAAATACCAGAATATCTCCATTAACATAACTAAATATGGAAATTAAATATTGGAATTAGATAGTTTGCAATCTAGTTTGATCTTGTACTTTAAATTGGTAATGGAACACCTCTTTAGCATGCACTTACAGTGGATGTGTTTAAAGACTAATAGCAAACTATTTGACTGTATGTAGATTAGACTACAGCTTCTACTCCTCCCTGTGGTTATACATAGTTACCTACTGCATTTGTCCTCATTCTATGATTCAAGTACCTTTCTCAAATCCGGGCTGTTGGATACTTTTTACCTCTGTGTGTCATTATATGACCAACCTGAATGAATGTATTATTTGTATGAATTTACTGGATACTCCAAAACTAGTAGAGCATAAAAATTAAAGAACCAGGTTATATTATCTTATAATTAGTCCTGCCATCAAAACATCCTTGTAGTACATGCTCTCAACTCAAACGTTTTAGTGCCTTTCTTTCATAATTTCTAAGGTTAACATTTACATATTCGTCAGGCTGATTCTCCTAAAGTCCTACTGGATTCTACTGGAATCATCTCCACATATATTACTGGTAGTTGTGCACATTCCCTAGATGAAACCTCAAATAGCAGATAATTTTAATTTCCAATTTAATGGAAATGTTGTTGCCTAATCTGGTGGAAATATCCTTTCTAAGGAAACAAGTGTGGCTCAAAGTTGTGAGGATGAGAAGCAAATATTTTGTGAGTAGGTTTTGCAGTATAGTTTTGAAAGGACTATTCCACTTTTGGTTGTTTATGCTGGTCCAAAATCCAGGGAATGAAGATCTTGTTTCCCAAGGGAGATATAAAGTAGTCTTTGGCATTCCATTCATAATTATATTATGCCAGCTCTTTGTGGGTGATCAGGTATATGATAAGATCATTGAATTCCATAGCCACAAACTATTTGCTGCATTTATTTTGCTGTAAAACAAGTTATTTTATCAGAATCAGTATTTGGCATAGCCATGTTGTGAAGAAGGCATTCCATAAATCCATGAATGGTGGTATAGCTGAAGTTTTATGGTTTGGAAGAAAATGTGTATCTGGAATAAATGTTTACTCCACTAAGGACCAATTTCTACTTCCTCCATGATGGGAATGCCCCAATATAATCCACCTGACACTAGATTACTGACCAGTCAGCATGGGAAAATGTGTCATATCAGGGTCTTAACATTACTGGACTTTTTCAGTACTGATCGCCACATCAGTATTGTGTGAAAGTTCCAGTTGTTTACTATATTAGTTTGGTAAGCTTCCAGAAAGCAATATACCATAAATGGAATGACTTTTAAAAAGGGAATTTAATAAGTCACAAGTTTACAGTTTTAAGGCCATAAATATGTCCTAACTAAGGCATCCAGAAACAGATACCCTGGCTCAAGGATGGGTGATCTGGGAAGGCATGTGACTGGCATCTGCTGGTCCTTGATCCCAGTACATTGCTTCCTGCTTCTGATGCCAGTGGTTTCCTCTCCATGCATGTGTGGGCCTTCACTTAGCTGCTCGACATGAAAACTATGAATTTCATCTCTTAGTTTACCAACTGCTGGTGCTGGAGATTTCCTCTCTTAAGGTTTTGGTTATTTCCCTGAGTACTTACTTAACATGCAGGCTATTTCTGTCTAAATCTCCAAACATCTACATCAGCTATCTGTTGACTCAGTTTTTTCCAAAATGATTCTTCTTTTAAAGGATTCCAGTAAACTATCAAGACCCACCTTGAATAGGTGAAGTCTCATTTCGTCTAATTAAAAGGTTACACCCACAATCTATCATGCCACATCTCTGTGATATAATTTAATCAAAAGTTTCCACCTAACTATATTGAATCAGGATTAAAAGAAATGACTGCCCCCACAAGAAAGAATCAGGATTAGAAAATGGCTTTTCAGAGGTCCATAATATTTTTAAACTGGCACATTTACTAACATGTAACCTCTAATTCTGGTCATTTTGTAAGAGACCCACTGAGCAACTACTGTGGCAGCTACAAAAGCATTGGAGACTGGATTTTCACAACTGTGCCCTCTTAAGAAAGCCACAGAATTCTTTCCCAGTTATCTTTATCACCAGTGTGCCAGTTCTATATACAAATGTTCCATGTACTCTGACCAGAAAACCAAGCCATTAGTAATTGTCTATGAAACACATCCATGTTTCTAACCAAAGTGGAGTCCAAATGCATTCCTTGAATTTTCCTCAGCACTGTTCTTCAGGGCTATTCTTAATTGGGCAGGTGAAACTGCAGACTTGAACTTCTAGTAGGTGTCAACACATCATGTGAAACCACTTGCATAACTTGACTTCTGGTATGCCAGTGTGAGGAGTTCTACTGACCCACTTCCCTGTGACACTGCTGAAAACTAGAAAAAACAAAGAAACAAATATTTAAAGAATGCAAAAATGACCCTGAAGTTGAACAGCAAAAGAAGAAATCCAAACCTATTTAGATTTAGTAAGAAAGGTGAGAGGTTGTGAAATTTAAATTAAGGCAGTTTCCTCCTCTCTCCCCCAGCTCAGTAAGGCAGAAACTCCACTCCTGACCATTGAAGCCAAGAACATGGGGTTCTTTCTCTGATCAGCTTCCGGTCAGAGTGCTTTCTTGCTGGAGGAGCAATATGTCCGCTTTTCCAATCTGTCTCCAGCTACCTGCTGCTGAAGCTAAGTCACTGCAAATGTGGATGACAGGTGTGGGCTCCTTTTTGCCATACAGCCTCCACTCACTGAGCAGAGGTGTTAGCTTCAGCATGGCAGGCTAAGAAGCCCGGGATTCTGATCACCTTGCTCCCTGCTCTGGGATGGTGTTTCTATACCAGGTGAAACAAGCTGAGCCCACATCTGGACACCTCTACCTCCCACCACTGAGTGCTCAGATCCTATATGGGAATTTCTCCCCATTTCCAACTCCAAAGCACTGGATCAGAGATGATGTTAACAGGAGAAGCAGGTCTTTAAATAGAGAGCTCATAATAGCCACCCAAAGGAAAGGACTTCATTTAAAACAGCATTTGATGAAAGTGAAGCCTAAGTGTTCTTTCAAAAACAGTGGAGTTTGTGGTGAAAGGCAATGGAAATGAGATTCACTATACAGGCTAAGTATAGGCTGGCTAACTTGTGTAATAGAACCTGGAACAAGACAGCTGGGAGCAGATCTCTTGCAGTAAAACAAATATATAACTCTCACCCCAAAAACTATTCCATCATCAGATCCATCATTTGTAAGCCGTGCTATGAGTTTCTAAAAAGGTGTCCTGAATTTCCTTACATTACATGAATATGTAATATAGTTGTCATCCAAACACCATAATGTTGGCATCCTTGCTATGCTGCCATCACACTGATGATCGTGATATTTCCCTATATTCATTCAAATATTAATTATTTGAATAATTCCTCTAACATCATTTTAAATATTTCTCTGTAATGTCATCCCTTCATTTTCAGCTTGTGTATTTCTTGTTTGAAAAGTGGTACTTGTAGGTGATTATATTTTTGTGCTAAAATCTAATATAAAATATTGGCTGTATATGTATATAAAGGGCATATAATACAGTGTATGCATATAAAGGGCATATATAATAATGAATACTGTTGCATAAATAGAAATATTTTATATATGCACATAGATATGTAAATTCATGCACATAGAAAATCTTATTTGTATATATATATACCAATATATGTTACATCCTATATATATGTAATGTACATATATATGTTCTTTAGAAAGACAGAGATTAAGTTAAAGATATAATGCCCTTTTACCCTCAAATAATTCTATGTTTTCTAAAAGAGTGCCATTTGCAAAATCAGGAAGTTATCATCAATAGAAGATGAAATCTAATCTATATATTTTATTAAAATTTTTACCAACTGTTAGAATAATGTCTTTTTCGAAAAAGATACAAAAACAAACTGGTCCAAAATCCAATCCAGAATTTCAATTTGCATTTCATCACCATTTTTCTTTATTATACTTTAAACTGTACTTGACTTGCATGACTTTGATATCTTCTCAGAGTGCAGGCCATGGAAGTTGTAGAATCTGCCAATTTTCAACTTAGTTTTGTTCTGTGTTTCCTCATAATTAGAGTCAAGCAATTCATTTGGTGCAGTAATACCATCAGAATGATGTTATGTCCTTATGAGTCCTTAATATGAGGAGGTAGATGAGGATTTTGCCCATCGCTGGTAGTACTAAGTTTGATAATTTGATTGAGGCGGTGTCTGCCAGATTCTTCCTTCAAATGTTACATTTTTTCCCTTTATAATTCTTAAGTGTTTTACAGGGAGGTCATTTGAAACTATGTAAATAATTGTGTTTCTCATTAAAATGTTATCCAGCAGTTTTAGCATCCATTGATGACACTTCCCTGAATCAATTATTATAATGATGTGCTCCTAATGGTTATTTTCTCATTCCATCCTTTCTTCTGTATTTTTCAGGTATAATGTAAAAAGTAAGAGTTTTACTTTCTCAACTATATAGTCACTCATATATTGATTTATGTCTCTATGGACTGATTTCCATTTTTTTTCATTTCAAATCTATTACCATAAGTTTCAAAATGCTCAAAGTCTCCCACATGCCACATGTTGTTGGTGGATTTCACCCCATGTTTTCTCTGCCTGACAAGCCTCCAGCATTCTTTGAGGATGGCCTTACTTTATGGCACAAAATGATGTTCCAGACCATCAAGGACACTCCAGTCTCAGCCCTGGAATAAGCCTTAGATGAACTGCGGGCACTTATGTGGATAATGTTCGTTGACACCAAGATTTTTTTTGGGGGGGTTGCATGGTCCAGTGATCAAGTCCAGCTCTCCCACATGAAGGCAAGCATTCTGCCATTGAGCCATCCATGCACCTGACACCAACATTTTGGAACTAGTTTTTCTCATTACTACTGTAGTGTCATTGCTTCTAGATCCCTTAATAGAGACAGATAAGAAGAAAAGTTTTTATATGTATAAATATAAATTTATATTTATGTACATATAATTGCATAAATTAGTGTGTAGAAATTTATAAATATATAAGCTATTTAATAAATATTTCATGTGATAAATATACAACCAGTCATTCATGCTGTTATCTTTAAGTCAAGTTGTTATCTTCAAATCCCAAAACACTTTTACTGTAGCCTTCCCTTTCCATTCCTGCAACTCACTTCTCCAACATTAGGAAACTTGGCACCCTTTCTTGACATATTTTTCTTGTTTACTCAGTTCTAAAGTACACTTAATTACGTTCAGGTTTGTAAACCATACCTCTCTAAAACAAACTAACTAGAATTCAAATTTTTTATATTACAAATATTTTTCTTTATTCTTGTTATATATATCAAAGTTCTGTGATCAAAAGTTACCTGATCTTTCATTATAGTTATGTCATCTAACTGAAATACTTTATATTTGTGTTCATTTTTTATATAATGGTATTCCCCTCCTCCTTTGTTGGATATGTATTGAATATATGTATATGAGGGATTTATCATCCTTTACACAAAGAAATATCCATAGCAGTAACATTCCCACCCATCATTTCAAACTCCTTTCCAGTCCCGTTCTTTCCAAACACCATTTATATATAGCCAATCTCATTACTTTGTGGTTTGTTTTCTATGTTTCATTCTGCAAATGCTTTTGCTTTCTTTTTTCTTATTTTAAGTTAAAATAGTAGCTTACAATAGGCGTTCCTTTGCTCTTTTTTCACAACAATATATCAAGGGAGTATCAGCTCACATGACCTCTGTATTGAGTGATAGAGATTTTCCCCATTCTTTATTATTGCAGCAGGCCCACAATGCTAAAATATGCATAATGTGAAAGGAGTAAAAAGAAAGAACACAATTAAAATGCCCTTTAAAGCTTTACCACATAACGCTAGAAAGCTTATCTCTTCCTGTAACTAATATTTTCTTCTCACATCAGTCAGAATCACCATTACCTTCAGCAGGATATTTTCATACATTTTAATCAAGTTTCTCAGATCACTCACTTTCTTCTCATTTCTGTTGCATAGCTGCATTGGGCCTCAATGTAGGAGCTTATTTCTCTGATGGTGTCTGCCAACTTATCAGGAAATAGAAGTCATTCCTTTTATTTTTTAGACAAATGCATAATAACATTTTATATAAATTAAGGGATGAAGTTTTATTCTTTACTTAAAAATAGAAACACTAAAAAAGCTGCTTGGACTCTCCATTCTTCTCTTTGTACAATTGAATAAAGACAGGTTGAGACACATTTGAATCCCATAGACTGGACATGATCACATCTTCCCATTCCTGTGCCATAAGGAGGGGGAATATTTCTGTTTTTTTATATCTGATGTAATGATCAGTGATCACATAGGTGGAGATCTCCATCGCTTGTGGCCCCTTCAAAGTTATGAACACTTTCTTAATGTGTTTTAATCCTCACAGAGTGTTCCCTGTCTTACCAACAAGTAAAATAAAAAATTAATTTCCCAAATAAACTTGCCAACAAAAGTGGTATAAATAAGACCTAACTTCACACATCAGATATGCTATTGTGGGAATATATTTGAATATAAATCATATATGCAATAAGACTGAGCATGTAAATTCATTGTTTTTGCACCAGGAGCAGCAAAGGCTTCATATTGTGAAGTTAACAATGCCGTGGCATTATTATAGTCCAATGAGAATGCATGTAAGATAGGCAGTAAAAGCACATGTCCAAAAAGAGTTTTACAATGTAGGTTTGGTCCTTGTTCCTTTAGACAATGTAAATCCTCATTCTCTACTACTTCCAACAATTCCATTAGGATTCCAAAGAACCCCAGAAATTCCTCCTGGTAAATGCAGTAGAGTAGATTATAAGGTTTGTAACTAAAACATCTGATGCTCAGATCACCCAATTACATTTTCCCTCTCTCCTTTCGGGTCTCATCAGGGGTTATATTCACTAGTATAAGTACTATAATGTCACAAACAAGAATAATATTTATGGCATAGAATGAATTATAAAAGACCTAACTGGTGATTTTATACTTCTATTATCTGCTACCATTATTAGAACTCTATAGACTACTTTTTGTGGATAAAAGATCACATTTGTGGTGGTGTGCTTGTGTGCTATTGTCACTCTAATGTTTTGTAGACATTTGTCCAAGTAAAGGAAAAATAGTGAAATAACAAGGTTTCCTGCATCCTAATATTCTAGGAAAATTTTTTAGGGTGCCATGAGAGTCACTTGTTCTTTAGTTTTTCTTTAAAATAGTTTATGATAGGAATTACAACCATGTATTTAACTTGATTACATATGATGATCTTGGAGTCAAAGTATAGAATAGAGGACAAAGTACATTGTCTTCTCTAATAGAAAAATAAGAGATCTAGGTTGTGGCTGTTCATTCCCTGTAACATTAAATAAATTTATGAACAATTCTAAGCCTCACTGCCTCATCCTAAGATGGTTAAAACAGCAATGATAATAATGATAATATACTTTTAATATCAATTCTCTATAAGGGCTAATGAGATGATGTGTATTAAAAATTTAACCCAACATCTAGTATACAAAAACTCTCTATAGATTGAATACTTTTTATCAATAGATTTTAAGCTTATGGCAAGCTAGGAGTGTGATTTTATATTTTAATCTACTATGATTAGCCTAGAATATGACATATAGTGGATACTAAAAAATCGCATGCTTCAGGATATATGAAATCAACTGATGAGCATGTGAATAAAAATAATAACTGCGTGGAACATCACAGAAGTGATTTAGCATTTAATGGCAATATTATTATTAAACTCCAAATTCACACATGACTTTCCTGCTAAAATCTTATCTCTGCTTCCTCATATCCCTTCTGAGGTCTTGTCTGTCTCTCTATAGCACTGCCTGTATATTCCCCATTCCCAATATGACCCACCATGATAAGCTACTTTGGAATACTGATATAAGAGACATTTATCACATCAGAAGTTACTATTAAAGGCCCTCCTCAACATCACTTTTTTATCTTCATATACCTCTTTATTAACCTTAATTCCATTCTTGTACAGCCAATAACCAAAAATATAGTTGTTCCACAATCAATAAATGATGAGAGAAGAAAGCAAGCCACCAGCTCTAAAAACCTCTCCAATAACCCTAGTCAATCTAACCTCATGTGTATTATCCAAATTCTCATTGGTATTAACAAACCAAACTGCCACAAAACACCTTGTAACCTTGAGGCATCAGTCCTGCAGCTGACAGAATTCCCATTAGAATCACTTATTAAGGATTCTCAGCATTTCCCAATACTAATTGCACCCTACCTAACACTAACAGACACTATGTTAGGAAGTTCCTGAATTGGATTTCATATAAATTTATATAAATGTGTGACCTTCTCCTTCTTATGGCACAATGAAATCAGAGGGTTCCTGTTCTTTGAGCCTATCAAAGAACTCATTGCCTATCACTGCTGAAACTGGTAAGGAAAAGATACATTTGGAATATAATAAAACCAAAGTATTTTCCTGTTACATAATATACAAAATAGTGGTATATAAATATGTTATAGTCCATACTGAAAAGACACATCTCAATCTTAATATACTATGTCAGAAATTAATAGTAGAAAATCAATAAATAATTACGTGTATGATTATGAGGAGAAAATTTTGACTTTTTCTTATATGTCAGGTTTTGTGCTTGGTGCTAAGAAAGCAATGATGAATAAATTTAAAAAAATCACAGTCTTTGAAGAAAGACAAAAATATTTACAAATAAGTACATTAAAACACTATGGAGAACCAAGGAGAGAAGAATTAGCTGTGAATCACTTTGTTAGGAAAGTCTCCTGTTATATTACTTAGGCTTAGAAAGTGAATAAAAGGAACATTAAAAGCCAGAGAATTATTCATTGATTTGAGTGTATGCATTTCTTCTTAACAGGGAGATAATCTCCCAAAACCATCCTTTCCACCTTTGTAAGGAGAATTGGGTTTCTGCTAAATTCAAAGCATAAAAAATAATTCTAACGCTCAATAACCCATGCTAATTTCAGTAAATTTAAGCATCTTTATTTCCAAATAAGAATGTATATTTACTTTTTTCCTTATGTTGAGTAGATGCTAACAAGAGCCAGAAGAGAGACCCCTGTGTTCCTTCCTCCCTATGGAAATGTGTCTATGTATCCTGTGAATGTTCCTCCTTTATATGTTGGCAGCAAATAACTTGCTATGAGTTTTCAAAGGTCTAGAGTAAATGGAGAAAATTTTGCCTTAGGACAGATCATGTCTGTAACTGACTTGATGAGATTTTATACTGTCTCTAATTTTGTACTTCATCGTATTGCTACTGATAGGTTTAAGGATTTCTGATGTTGTTATGAAATTAATGTATTTTGTATATGTTGAAAACATGTCTTTTTTAGGGGCCAGAGGGTTGAATGTGCTGGTTTGAAAGGAAGTATGCCCCCTAAGAAAAGCCATGTTTTAATATAAATCTCATTTCTTAAGGGTAGAATAATCTCTATTCAATACTGTATATTTGAAACTGTAATGAGATCATCTCCCTGGTTGATGTGATTTAGTTAAGAATGGTTGTTAAACTGGATTAGGGGATGACATGTCTCCACCCATTTGAGTGGGTCTTGATTAGTTTCTGAATTCCTATAAAAGAGGAAACATTTTGGAGATTCAGAGAGACTCAGAGAGAGAGCAGAGAATGCTGCAGCACCATGAAGCAGAGAGTCCACCAGCCAGCGACCTTTGGAGATGAAGAAGGAAAACACCTCCTGGGGAGCTTCATGAAACAGGAAGCCAGGAGACCAAGCTAGCAGATGACATCGTATTCACCATATGCCTGTCCAGCCGAGAGAGAAGCCCTGACTGTGTTCGCCATGTGCCTTCTCACTTGAGAGAGAAACCCTGAACTTCATCGGCCTTCTTGAACCAAGGTATCTTTCCCTGGATGCCTTTGATTAGACATTTCTATAGACTTGCTTTAATTGGGACATTTTCTCAGCCTTAGAACTGTAAATGAGCAACTTATTAAATTCCCCTTTTGAAAAGCCAAAAAAAAACAGAGCCAGAAGAGAAATTTTAAGTGTCAGAATTGCTCATGTAAGAACTGTTGATAACAGCCTGGATAGAATAAAAAAGGGCTAGAAACACAAGTCTGTGCTAGACAAATAATAGAATAATAAAAATAATAATACAGAATATCTTAAACTTATTTAAAACTGCATAAACCTCAGAAATATGATCACTTGGGTTCATATTTACTCCAATGGCTCTACCTGTAATTTCCTGTGCTTCTCTGTACAAGGCCTTCCTTTATTGTCTGATCTGATTCATAGCTCTATAAGATGTTTCTGTCCAATTTGGAGGAGCACCATCTCAATGTACGCTTTCTTTCACTGTAAATTGTTTTGCACAAAAAATAACAGAAATGGAGTCTTAGACAGTCTGGTTAGGTCAAGTCAGGGAACGTCTGGATTTGGTCATTTATCCAAAGGACTGAGGGAAAAAATAGGAAAAAAGGAGTAAAATCTGAATTACTCATTTGGGGTAGTAGGAAGGGGGAATCCTAGTGAAGAAACCGATTAAGGAGTCATTAAAGCCTGGCAATGAAATTAAGATATAAAATCATGGTTACTGCATGTTATTTTCTATTTTGCTAGTGTTATTTTTAATCTAGTATAGAACCTAGTCGTCAGGGTTTAAGCAGTTAAGGGTTATCTGATTTTACAATAATCCAGTAGTATAGTCAGTGTCCTTGCTTCAAAAATTTAGGAAAGCTATTTAATCAGGAAAGTTCCTTCTTTGACAAGTAATATATACAACTGCTAACCTCACTGCTATGAAAACCTTTAGCTTCTGTCACACCAGAGTTGTCAAAGGATTAAAACACATTCAAAGGCAAATGAGCAGAAGAGAGACAGTGATGCTTAGTCATAACTAATCTGAGCAGAAAGAAGTGTGTTCAGAGCCATTGGGTGGCACCAAAGTCAGAAACCAGGAAAACACCAGCATCCTAATAAGACAAATGAAGTCTTAATACAAGGTAAACAAACTAGCCATCCACAGGCTCCAAAGGAGAGGGCACCACCGTGCCCAGCAATTAAAATAACTGGGAGGGGGTTAGACAGGTTCCAGGAGAAGGGAGTCAGCAACATAAAGTAAGGGAAGAACAGGGAGCCAGATAAAGAAATCCTAGAACGTGAAATAAATGCTTTCCCTAGAGAAGATTTGCAAACCATTTTTTCTGAAGATTCACAAATGCCAGCAGGCAAGATAAAGTGAATTTGTTCTTATGGTGTGAAAAATATGGGAAAAGTGAGAGGAAATATTCTAATTCAATTAGTGTGTTCCTTCTACTTCAAAGTATTTCAGAAAATATACAGATGTATAAAAGCTTCCAAGTTCATGGATGAAAATATGAATCCTTTGATATCATGAAATGAAAACTATTTAACTTTTTTATGCAAAAGTGCTCTTGGCAATGGTTGTATGATGGTACTCTGGTACAACAAAATACAGAACAATGTTAAATATCTCACAGTCAAAGCAACTAGTGCTGCAGTGAATCATAGCAAAGGGTAAAATATAGTACAGATTAGAATACAATTTTTGAGTAAGAGGAAAAGCCTCATGACATAAAACCATTCTTATGCCCAAGAAAGACCAAATATTAAATAAATATACAAGTATTTTTACTTTGACAGTGGAGAGTTTTACTCGAAGAGCAACACAATACTGAAAAACAACTGAATGTACTAGTGTGATAACAAGGAAGCTTTTCAATTACCACTGTAAAAAAATAAATAAATATTTTCATATTAATTATAATAAAATTGTATTATCAAATCTTTCATTATTTGACATATATAAGTTCAAAAATATTCAGAATCATTGAACTGATCTGATGCAAATGTTTGCAAGACAATGTTAAATTAAGTATTAACCCTAGGATTGTGAGAATTAACTTTGGGTACCAACATCCTTAGTTTAAATCCCAAACTGCTACTGTATGGACTTCAGCAAAATTATAATACGAATGATCTAAGTTTGTTGTTTGCCAGCTATATATTAGATGCTGTGCCTTCACTTATTATTTTGATTTAAACTCCTCAACCTGTCCAACACTTAAATTGGATGTGAATAAAATATTAACATTGAGAATGTGACATAAGTGCACATAAGAAAGAATAATATGAAAATTAACAGAGAAGCACACTCTGATGGGAAGAAAACCCTAAGACCAGCTCCCGTCTTATGGTCATACCTTAACCCTTCAGACTGATGGCCTTGAATGACGTCAGCATGGCTTTCTAGCATTCCCTTTGTCCTTCCTTTTTCTAATGTAATAAGCCTTCAATATTCCTTGGATTGAGGCCAGTTACAGCTCTTGTGAACATGAATAAAAAGAGGAAATTATTATGGAATTATTTCACATATACAATAAATAATTTGCTCTTCCTTTTCCACTTGTTAACATCTGCTCTCTATAGTAAGAAAGATGTATTTCACCAGCTCAAGGACATGTGTGGATACATTTTTGTTGTTTTCCAATTATCTATGATACATCTATAAAAGCTGACTTTGTTCTCATAACAAAGAAAATATGACAAGGTTATTTGCAGAAACCATCTCTGCAAACAACAAATTCATCAATTGGAATTATATTTGTATACTCCCCTGTGAGTATCAACTCTCAGATTTTATAAAAGGCCTTCACAGATGTCTTCAGTCTAATTAACCTCTCCATTCTGTTTATCGCACCATCATCATCTTGTATAATCATAGAATGTAGTATGGAGTACCTTGATTTCATCTCTTGAGTTAGTGATGCATTCCCCTTCAAAGGTTAAAATACATCAAGGCAAGAAATTATGTCCAGTATGAATTGGGGTGCCTCACATTTCATAACATAAAAGCTTATTTATTATGAGTATGTAAAATAAATTTTTGGAAATAAGTACATTTTTCCCAAAATTTATATAATCTATTGAAGACATTATAGGAAACTTTCAGAATTCAGTAAAAAATTGGAAGTAATGATATATGAGTATCAAAGAATTTACTTTTTTTTTTCAAAAATGTGCTTTTATTCTTTATCCATAAGCATGGTCAGTTTTCTACTTCTTAAATAGTTTTTCATTTTCTTTCTGTTATTTCCCTACTTTTCTTTTCCATACCATTCCTTTTCCTTCATGCTACATTCAGCCACCCCAAAATCAATGTGAACAGCCTGATATAGAGTATTTTTATTATCACGCAAGCACAGGAATGCAATAACAGCATATGTATATGTTAGAAACCATTTTTCTCACATAACATTATATCATGGGTGTTCTTCAAGGTCAATAGATTATTTTCTGATTTACTTTAAAAAATGCTATACAAAATCCCACATTACAAATGTAACAAGCTGTGTTCTACTACTCTCTTAGAGGTGAGCACTTACCTTTGCTCCCGCCAATCCTTTATAGCCCCCAAACAGGGTGAAAGCAGTGTTTGCAGACATATACTTAAATATGCTGTTATATTCACATGCCCATGTAATAGACTACAAGCAAGTAGTCATTTCTAGAGAGCAGGTGTTTTTCATTTTAATGGCTAGTAACAAATCTATTTCAAAAGTAAAATTAGTTATAGTACGAGGACTCATTTCATCATATCACATCAGTAATGAGGATTAATTCTTTTTCAATATTTTGCTTTCAGATGGGTGAGAGACATTATATCCTGGTTATTTCATTCTGCATTTTTCTATAAATGAGATTATACATTCCTCCTCCTTGGTTTATCTGTTATTTAAAATTCCTGTTCTGTGAAATAACTATTCATATATATATATGAATATTCCAAATTCATTCTGTGTTAAAAAGACAAATTTGAGGTAGTACAGGTAAAAATGAAAAAGTAAATATTATCAGTTAAAAAGTAAATTTAGAAAAAAGTTGTAGGTATTAGGAAATTGTTTAAAAGAAGTTAGAAAATTCAGAAAATATGGACATATCTGAGAAAGCATTTTTAAATAGTCTAAATAATATTATAACAAAAAAAGGCATAACTTGAGAGTACAAAGTATAAGACATATATATATATAATAATTTTGGGTGGCTCCCTTAAAAAAGAAACAGTTAAGAAGATTCATTGATATTGTGAATTTTAATGGTTAACATTATATATATATAATATATATTATATATATAATATATATCAAAAATATATATTACATATATAAAAATAAAATATATATAAATATATAATATATATTTAAATATATAATAAATATATAGATAAATATATATATCACATATATATAAATAATTTTTTTTTATGTATGGGGGGCATGGACAGGCTCTGGGAATGGAACCCAGGTTTCCAGCATGGCAGGCAAGAATTCTACCACTGAGCCACTGCTGCACTGCCCTTTCCATATATTTTGAAATGTCTTATACTTTGTACTCTCAAGTTATGCCTTTTTTTGTTATAATATTATTTAGACTATTTAAAAATGCTTTCTCAGATATGTCCATATTTTCTGAATTTTCTAACTTCTTTTAAACAATTTCCTAATACCTACAACTTTTTTCTAAATTTACTTTTTAACTGATAATATTTACTTTTTCATTTTTACCTGTACTACCTCAAATTTGTCTTTTTAACACAGAATGAATTTGGAACAACCTTGTTATCATTCAGGTAAACAGTTCCTGTGTCACCCTTGAGCTTTGGTTGTGATTAGTAAGACAAATGCAGCAGAAAATACTTTCCAAAAAGGAATATAATTCAACAAAAAGAATCACAGCATGATGTGCCCAATGTCTCTTGGATCAAATTAAGCCATAACCTTAGAATTTTACAAACAGACACCTCAGACCAAAACTTTTGGATCTGTGTGTGGAGTACCTCTTGGTACTCTGAGAAGGCTATGATTCCTGCCAAGACCATCCTTTCTCCTAGTCCTCTCCATTCCTGGATTTTCTTTCATATACTCTGAAATTGGTAAACAAAAGGTCATATATATGAGACAATAGAGAGAATAATCTTCCATTTCATAAGAATTCATTAAAGATACAGGCCATATTTATGGAAACACAACCAATATAAAATGAAATAGAATAACTAAGACAAGTCAAAAGAATAAGGCTATGAATTTCAATCATAGGTGATTTTGCCTACCAGGGGATATTTGGCAATGTGTAGACATTTTTGGTTGACATGATTGAAGAAGTGCTAATATCATGTAATAGGTAGGAGCCAGATTCTTCTTAATCTCCCATCAGATACAGAGCAGCCTTCTGCAATAAAGAACTAGCCAGCCCAAAGTGTCATTAGTGATGAGAAGACCTGGAATAAATTCAGTCAAATAAAGTGAGTCATAAAGAGTTGGGTATGCAGAGATATTCTACATGGAATAGAAATTAAAATAAGCCATAATTGTATTGACCACATGATTATCAGGGAGCAAATAACTTGTACAATTTTCCAAAATGGCTTATGAAATGCACTTTAACTGATTTTGGTCACAGCAGATACTTTTTTTTTGTAATGCATGTGCTAGTTGACTGGACTAATAATTCCCTCTTCAGAAGGGAAACTGCATTGCTGCACAGTAATAGTGGGGGTACTGGAGCCTCTAGGGCTACCAGTCATGGGGAGAAGGTTTGAACAGCAGCAGTAAGTAGGTTGAATTAAGTGACTTTGGGGCAAATGCAGAGAAATAATTCATTTACCAGCTCTTCTCCAGAGGCTTGGTCTGATTATTTACTTCCTTCTAAAAAGTTAGTACAAAGCTTAACAATATAAAACATTTAGTATTACTTCTCATTTCTGTAAAAAGTTGATTAGGTTCAGATAGGTGATTTATTTGGGCCTATATAGCAGTGGCAGGCACATGATAGGTTGAAGGCTAGAGTCATCCTAGGGCTTGACTGAGCTAGATTTCCAAAGCGGCTTACATGGGGGAAATAATATTGTCTGTCTTCTAGGGGTTCAACCGGGAATGCTGAGCATAGCCTCTATATAGGGCTTCTCTAGGTAGGTGGGTATCTCACAGGATGGTGGCTGAGTTCCATAAGGAATGACCCAAGAGTAAACATTCTAAGAAGTCCAGCAGAAGCTTCAGAACTTTTTCTGTCTATAGTTTAAAAGTCAAACAGCATTACTTCCATAACATTCCATGGGTCAAGGGCAAGTAAATAGGTCAATCCAAATTCAAAGACAGGGGAATTATGCAAGAGAATGAAAGCAGAGATGTATGGTACATTGGATAGTCATATTTGGAGATTTCTACAGATTTGCCTATCCTCATGGATAACCCATCATCCATTAATGCTTTAATGAGATATGTTAAATAGTGAGAATGACTATGTCTGACAATTATAAGATGGGGGTTCACATCATTCATGTAGGTACCAGAATTGAAGCTGAGGAAGAAGTGGCAAGAAAATGGAAGATGTGTTTAAGAGCGTTGGTCCAGAGGCAAGTAAATAGATGTGACAAAATATTATAACTCTATAATAGCGGAGCTTTGAACAAAAGGCCTAGGACATTATAAATACTTGTCAAATTTTTGGTAGATATTCAGGCTAATAAATGAGGTTTTATTTCCTTCCAAATTAGGGAAACTAATTTGCAAGAAGATGATCTCATCAGTGAACACCTCCCTTTACCTTCTCTGAACTCCAGTAGGCCTTATGAGTGGGCATTTGACATCTATTTTTTGTATTTGCTTATCAGTCATTTATTAAGTGATAGCTGTATTTCCTATGCTAGGGTGTTGTGCTAATTAGTGTTGGAGTTCATAACCCTCACACACACTCCCTCTCTGATTAATACAACAGTGTAAAGAATTGTCATAAAATCAACAGTTTGAATAATTCTTTATGACAGATCTATTTCTGTTTCCTTGAACAATGAGAATTCATGTATTACTATTATTAGAATTTTTTCATGTCAACTTCTCATTCCTCCTATCACTTGTTTAACCTAGAGCTTTGTTTTCTCAGCACACTTCTTTTTCACCCATGTTTATGAAATGCTTTAGTTCTTAAAATATTTAGGGGAATTACACTATATATTAGCCAGGAGTAAAGAAATTTTGAGTACAGATAAAATGCAGAACACTTAACTGTATAATTTACAGATATATACAGATAAAATTTACAGAATATACAGATAAAATGCAGAACACTTACTGTAGAATTTACAGTAGTTAGTGGTTGCAGTCCCTTCACTTTGAAACTGAAAGCAAGATGTTTGATTCCCCCTTATCTTCTCAGCCTTTCATGCACTAGAAGATATTAATATTAATAAAAAAATATTGGCTATTTTTCTAAGTAATCAAAAAAACCTTATATCAAGGAGAGGCTCTGCATGTCCTAAAGCCTGCTGTGATGTTGTAACAGATAAATGCATGTTGCATTCCTTACAGCTGCAGACTCTAGATTATTGTGGTGACATAACCTACTTCTTCAAACGCACCACATACATCAATTTCATATTCCCACAGCCACCCTGCCTGTGACCCACCATCTGTGACTCAGAATCCTGGGATTTATCCTTATTTGCCTATGTCCGAAACAAACTATATCCCTCTACCACCCATCACCGGTCCTCCTGTGTCAGTAAAACTGCCCTCAATATCCCAGAAGCCATCTTCCATGGTAACCTTCTGATGATATTGTTTTCACATTTACTGTTTAATGACTTTCCTGCCTTCAATGCATAAAACCAGCTTTAGCTTACACATACAGAAGGCACGCATATCAAATATACTAAATAATAATATTGGTCTTATTTGTATATGATTTCTACCTCATAAATCATATTCATACCTTATTTCATTTGCTCTCCATGGAATTTTATTTATACACCTGTCACAATCTTTAAGTAATATTTCATTGTAAAATACCATATCTAATAATAAGTTTGTTTTTGTGTTTGCAGAAAAGTATATTTGATTTTTGTGGATGAAATAGTGTTGGGTTAATAGAACCTTTTTGAAATTAATCTTCATGAACAAGCCACTCTCAAGTTATTGAGGTCCCAAGTTATTATTCCTTTAGCCAAAGCAGTGATTGTTTACAAACATCTGCTGATTCCTATAAGCAAATTATTTGCAAAATTATATGGGTTGCAATGACATAGAACAAATCTCAGCTAAGGAATATAAAACAAACTCAAGAACTCTGTTTTAATAGTCTTCATTTTGAGATTTCTGCTGATTATTCTCTTATTCTAAAGATATAAATCTGAGAATAAATTTTCTAAGGTAACATGGGAACCCCAGGAAAGTGTATTTTGGATTAGAATGTTTTACTTGCTACTTACCAATAACTGAACAAATAAAATCTCTTTGTTAATGGTTGCCATTTTTTCCATTATCTTATACATGTTAATATTATCCATTTATGATGAGTGTATATATTACATATGTCTACAAAATGGTGATATTAGAACCGTGTTTTATAAACTGTCTTTGTCTTTATTTTAGAGATGTGAATATTTTCCAAGTCCTTAAATATTTTTTGCAAGCACCATTTTCTCAATTCTGCAATATAATATCACTTCATTACCTTGTAGTTTATGATTGTAAGTTTTAATTGAAGGATACTTACACCATTTATTTATTATATATATAAAACTGTTGCCACAAAAATATTATACCACACCTGTAATTATTACCTTCCAATAAATACTGATCAGTGGAAAATTGTTTCTAAAGTTTCTGCACAGTTTAAAATTTTTGAAATATTTAACATGTAGAACCATTTTAGAGATTAGTGCACTTTTAGGGGAGGATCAGCACAAATAAATGTCCAAGTGACATTAGCATTAGGAAGCAAAAATGTGCAGTAGGAAATTAAGTTAAAAAAATTATGGTATGCATCTAAGATAAAGAAAATGTCACAATCAAGAAGGAAACACTATCTAAGAAAGGAGGTAAATAGTTTTTCACAAAGAAATTTTAGACACAATACGCCACATAAACTTTATCTGTATCTGATACTTAAATGTTAATTCAAAGTTAAAATTAAATTAGCTAATAAACAATAAAAATCTGAAATGGGTCAAATAGTAGACTCATTAGATTTGGGGCCTTGGAAGGAACTAGGAATTGGAATTAATATCTTGTTTATCTGCTGGAGAAACTGAAGCCCAGAAACAAAGATGAAACTGGCTTACAAGGCAGAGTCTGTTCTCAGTCTCAGTTTTCCATCTTTTGTTCAGTGTTCTTTCCAACCACCATGCTTCTGCTTCTCACATCTTAATTCATAGATTATTTACTCTTGCCTGTGTGAGTAATTGATCTCCTATTTATTACTCAGGTTGAGTGGTCAGTAATAGGTCACACAAATACACACACAAACACACTGCAACATTCTCTACATAAGAACACAACTGTCTACCTTTTGGCTGAGTTAAGTAAATAGAGTGCTTTCTCCAGCCTGAGGCTTCTAGAATGGGTGCTACCTCTGCTCCCAGGTCAGGGCTGATGGTTTGCATGTTTGTGAATGGGGATCTAGTGAGGAAAATGGTCAATGAATGATTAGGAAAATCTGGTCACTCAATGTATACAGTTTTATTATTTGGAATGGGATGTGGCATAGAAAGATAGCAGGAAGAAAGACATTAAATATTGCAGATAATATTGTTTGTATTTACACATTTCATTCTCATTCTATAATATGTGGTCTTGGTTCAAAAATGATAAGGCTGCTCAGAGACTCTGAACATTCAACCCTGTTCTGTAACCATAAGCTGATTTTGCAACTTCTGAGCCTTATAAATGGGTTTCAGCTACAGCTGGCAATGTGGGGGGAATAGTCACCAGAGAAGAAAATGTCCACTTCAGAGTCTTTCCTGGAATGTCCCAATCAGGACCCCACATATGGGATTAGTGGGAGTTGTGGAGGGAAAAGATAACAATTGGGGCACTCAAAACTTCACTTTACTTACTGTTCCAAATCTGCTGAGTCATAGTCCCTTCAAAACTCTGAGGCTAAATTAGAACTAAAACAGAATTTCCTCACTTACTTTGGGAAGACTGTACTTTCTAGATTCACTAGAAATTTGAACATTAAAGAAATTATGCAAATATCCATTGATCTCTAAGAGATTCAGACCATAGGATTTCACTTGCCACAAAAACATACTTCCTGAAGATTAGAGTGTTTCCTTACTCCTATGAAGGTAAAGGATAAGCTTCTGGGTTCATAGATTCCTTAGGAGAAACAAGCCATATGTTTTGATTTTTACACATAAATTAGGGTTAGAGCTCTCCAAAGTGCAAGGTTTCAGTTCATCTCCTTCCTCTTAGAAGTAACAGGGAATGACATTAAATTTCAAAATCAAATGAAATGTTGAAGTACAGTTCAAAACAAAAATAAATTAAAAGCTTGAAAATTCCCATGGTGTTATTGCTCTTTTGTTTTTCTTTACAGGTGATTCAAGCATAAACCATAGAGTGGAGTCCATGGAGAAAGTCAATCAGCCTCTAGTATCAGAATTCATTTTGCTAGGACTCACGAATTCAAAGCATATTCAGTTTCTTCTCTTTCCACTCTTCTCTGTTATCTATGTAGCCACAGTTTTGGGGAAACTTGTCATTGTTGTCACAGTGTATTCTACCCCAACCTGAACACCCCCATGTACTTTCTCCTTGGGAACCTCTCCTTTGTGGATGTGACCCTTGCTTCTTTTGCCACCCCTAATATGATTGTGAACTTGATTAAAAAGCATAAGACCATTTCCTCTGCAGGATGCTTCACTCAGATCTTTCTCCTTCACTTACTGGGTGGGGTTGAAGTGGTACTGTTGGTCTCCATGGCATATGACAGGTATGTGGCCATTTGTAAGCCCCTACACTACATGACCATCATGAACAAGAAAGTGTGTGTTTTGCTGGTAGTGGCCTCATGGCTCTTAGGTTTACTTCACGCAGGGTTTCAGATACCTTCACGCAGGGTTTTCAGGTACCAGGTTGTGAACCTGCCATTCTGTGGGTCCTAATGTGGTGAACAGCATTTTCTGTGACCTTCCTCTGGTTACTAAGCTTGCCTGTATAGATACTTATTATGTACAGATAGACATCATTGCCAACAGTGGGATGATATCCCTGAGCTGTTTCATGATTTTCCTTGTCTCTTACAGCCTTATCCTCATTACTGTTAAGAACCATTCTTCTAGTGGGCAGTCCAAAGCCTGATCTACCTTGACTGCTCACATTACAGTGGCAATTCTCTTCTTTGGCCCATGAATTTTCATCTATATCTGGCCCTACAGCAACTACTCTGTGGATAACTTCCTTGCTGTATTTCACACAACCGTCACTCCCATCTTGAATCCAGTTATCTACATGCTGTGAAACAGAGAAATGAAGACAACCATGAAGAAACTCTGGCGTCCTTGTGTGGGTTCTAAACAAGTCACATAGAATAGAAATACATTTTATATAAAAGCAGATTCTTTCTACCTGTTTTCAAGGTTTCTCTTTCAGGTACAATTATTTGACCCATGCTGAGTAAGTCAAGAAGAATACAACCAGATTATAAAAATCAGCTCTAAGGATGTCAAGCTAACATAAAATAAATTGACCATTGTTTTTGGAAATGCAAAATGATGTCATTGAGTTATGAAAATCAAGCAAAGATTTGCTTCTCCTTCAGCACAGCTGGTAAAAATATGATTTTTATAGTTATGAAGGTGACATTGGTTTAAAGAGAAAGTAAAGAGAATCCTCAGAAAGTCCATCCTACATTTTCCTATAGCTGAAAAGATTTGGTCATTGCTGGGGTCCCAACATTGAGAAGATTCTTTGTCTTCTCAACAATATCAAATTTTGAGTAAGCACTCATCTGTGGTACTTCATTAATAAAGCCTACAAAGCTTTATTATTGCAATGTCTACCTATAACATCAAAACATATTTTACCTGTTGCCTACAAAATGGGAGAGTTTTGGTAGACCTCTGTAAAGGCTGCTAATATTATCAAAACTTACTCTCATCTTCCTATACAATAATACTGCATTTCAAAAAGGTATGCTTCTGATTCAAAAATTTTATTTCCCAGAAAAGGCACTTTTCTTTAAGAATAATATTAATTTAAATGTGATTTATAGTAATAAGTTACATTATGAAAGTTATTACTTTTAAGGGAAAGTGTGGAATTCCAATTAATAATCTTGATTTTATGGAGCTTCTCTAGCTATAAATCTGCATATAATTTTAATGACTTTTAGTTTCATTCCTTCTGAACTTATGATGATACAGGATATAAAATCAGCAGCTATACAATGTTGTGTTTTATCTTTTTAAGAAGTCTTTTTGTAGGTTAAGTACAATGTTGACAACAAAAATAAAATGTATATTTATTAGTAGCTTATTTTCTTCATTTTCATATAAACTTTCACTACAACTGAAGGAATAGAATGCAATGATCAAAAAGGTCTTACCACCTAGAGAACAAATTTCATTTGTGTCACCAACAGTGATTACAGAGGAGAAAGGAAGAAAATAATATTTTGTGTTCAATCAACAAAAACAAATATATTTTTTAATGAAGTGAAGAAGTTGAACAGGGAGTTTTCTGGATGCCTGTTATGCTTATAAGCAAGTTATTTTATAATGTTTTTATAAGAAATTCAAAATTCCCTAAAGATTCTTTTCTTCTGTCCTACATTCTTTCCTTCAGTCCTACAGAGCAAATTAAGGGGTTGTGAAAATGAGCCATTACTTAAAGAAGCAGCACAACAGATAGGAACTCACCTGCCCCTTCTACTATAAATGTACACACAGTAATACTTCCACCACTATCTCCCCAGTAAAAGTATAAACGAAATAAAAATGCTATTTTTATTTCGTTTGTGTGAAAGAAGTATTTCTGGTTCATTGAAAACAATTATCAGACTCTAGGAAGGAAAGTATGGTATTTAGAAAACTCTTTTGTGTTCCACAAACACAGATTTCTCTATCACATTGTGCAAAAAACAAACTACCCATTGCCAGAGGTGGAAGTACAGGGACTGCTTTATGTATAGATCACCAACATACCTGATGATCCTTAATTGTCCCCAGTAAAACATTTCAAAAAACCTCATTTCCTCCAGTTTTCTACATACCTAAGGTTTCACTACATTTTGTCATCCAATTACTGATTGAATATTTTTTCTTTGAAAATACATTATTTAGAAGCACAAAAATAGAAAGAGGAACATATTTCCTTTATTCAGTAATACACATTATAATGGGAATAAGAATATTGACTCCATATTTCTACAATATCCAGTTGAGATTGAAATCCTGGAGAAATTATGTCTTCCAGGGCATGTAGATTTTGAAAAAGTAAGGTAAGTTGACTAGAAGATATAGATTTTGCATATTTTGAGATGATTTTCCTCTTGAAAAATGTATGGACAGGGAACTAGCCAACGGGAAACACACACCTTTGAAGAAACTTCTACTTGTGTGACTGGAAAATCAATAATTGGGCTCTAACTAGAGTTCTAGACCCTGTAGTCAATACTACCTAGGTTGCTTTTGTTTCCTAGATCCTAAAACAAATACAATAGAATGGGTTGCCTTAAGATAGGAAATTATTGACTCATGGCTTATGAGGTTAGATGATTATTTCCTCACAGGTTCAGTATTTTCAGGCTGCCCATCTCTCTTTGTAATTCCTCGTCTTTTCTATCACATGGCAATGAACATGGTTGCTTATTCTTCCCTGTCTTTGTGTTCTGCTGACTACAAGTTTTTGCTGCTTCTACCTTGACTCCTTTCTCTGTGCTCTCCTGAAAAAGACCTCAGTAATAAGGGTACTCCTTAACTAATGTAACTTCATCAAAAGTTCCTCTTTAGATTAACTTCACATGCACAGGAAAGGATTAAATTTAAGAATGTTTTTCTTGGATACATAACTCAAAAACACCACATAGGGCTATCATATTTAAAAAAAAGAATCAATTTATGTCTGTTCCACAGGAAGAAATAAGCAAATGTTCACAACAGCTTAAATTATAATTGCCAAATCTGAAGTGTCCTAAATGTTCATCCACTTGCAAATGGATAAACAATGATGGTGTGTTCTCACAAAGGACTATTTCTAAGCAATAAAAAGAAATAAACTAGAAGCAGGTGTTCCAGAATAGCTTCATAGCATCATGAGGAAATTGGGAGATCATCTTCTCAGAAAAACAGTTGTAAAACTGGAAAAACTTCCCCAAAATAATATTTAATATCTCTAAAAATTGACCAAAGGGCATAACATATATTGAGAATAATTTATTCAAGAAAATAGATGGACTCTCATTAAGAACGTTGAGATTCTGTGACATTTAAAACAGAAGTTGCTCCCATTCTCCCAAACTCTGGGCTTCAAAAGTTTTTACTGCACAGGTGAGTCAACCCATGAGGACAGACAGCTTCTACCCTCTTCTGGCTTAAATTCAGGGACCAGAGGTCCACTCCTCATGGGAAGGATTTGAAACTTGGTGGCTCCTTCTACTTCTGCTCTTTTGCTCAGTTTCTATTTTATGGAGATTCTGCCTAGGGAATCATGACAAATTGGAAAGACTAGCAACTATATAGCTTTGCCTGAGAAAGCTGGATTTATTTTTTTCTCTCTTTCACTTTCTTTCTCTCTATTATTTTTTTCTTCCTACTAGTGTTACTGGAAGGTTCTGTCAAAACACTAGTTGAACACAAGCTAAAGGTACAGAGACACGAGAAATCACACTTGAAAATGAATACAGATCTCTCAGCAAATAGCAACACCAACAAATACAAATCCTGAAGAAGAGGGGAAACTGACTTTCAAATTATTATATTGTAATATTTAAAATATTCAACTTTCATCAAAAATTTCATAAAACATACAAAGAAACTTGAGTGTAAATACCATTAAAAGGAGAAATGAACAGAATTTCCCTGAAGGAACACAAATATTGCTACCCCTGACACCCCTGAAATTAAAACTTTAAACCAATTGCCTTAAATTTGCTAAAAAGCCACAGGAAGCTATGGACAAATAGTTAAATGAAGCAAAGAGAATAATGTAGAGAAAAGTAAATAATGTCAGTAAATATTTCGAATTTATGAACAGGAACCAAAGAGAAGTTATGTAGTTAAAAATGCAATAGCTGAAATGTAAAGCTCACTAGGGGATTTCAATAGCGTACTTGAGCAGATAGGATAACTAAACTGCAAACCTGAAGATCGGTCAATTTAAATTATCCAATCTGAGAAAGTGTAAGATAAAAGAATAAAAAGTCTGAAGAGATTAAGAGATCAATGAAGCACCATCAAGCATACCAACACTGGCAGAAAAAGAGTCCCAAAGGGAGAAGAGGGAGAGAGAAAGGGACAGAAAAGTTATTTAAAGAAGTAATGGAGAGAACTTTCAAAGTTTATTAAATACATAAGCATATGCATTCAAGAAGCATACTAAGCTGCAAGATGTATAAAGGGAAAAAATCTATATCAAAACACCTTATAATCAAAATGTTCAAAACAAAGACAAAGAAAATTTTCAAAGCAGCAAGAGAGAAGTGATTTCTCATGTTAAAGGACTTATCATGAGATTAACAATATAATTCTCATAATCACTTAGAAAGTAGAAATGAAATAAGAATACACATTTAACATGCTGAAATAAATTAACTGTCAAACAATAATTCAATATCCAGCAAAATTATCTTAAAAATCAAGGTCAAATTAAGATATTCCAGAGGAACAAAGCCCTGAAGAAGTTTGATGTTAATAGACCCTGAGTGCAAGAACTGTTAAACAAAGTTCTTCAAATAATTGTCTGAGCAGCATTATTTGAACAGACTCTTCTTTTCCCATTCCATAATCTTGACACCCTTGTCAAATATAATTGTTCATAGGTGGTAGGTTGAATTATGTACCTCAAAAATGCATGTTTTTAAACTTAATCCAATTCCATGTGTTAACCCAGTATATGTAGTATCTCCAAAAATGCCATTTTTAGTTAAATAGTGGCCAAACGCAGCAGTTTACACCTTAATACATATTGCCTGAAGCCACATATAAGGGAACAAATTCAAAACTTTACCTTATGCTATATTAAAAAAAAATAGCTTAAAATGTACCAATAACCTAAGTATAAGATCTAACACCAAAGCCATCTTAGAAGAAAACAGTGACAAATATCCATGGCCTTGGGTTTGAGACTTAAAATTTTAAAATAACAGTAAAATATGAGCAGCAACAGAAAAATATGCAATTTGGACCTCGGAAACTAAATAATTTTGTACATTAAAGGTAATTATTGAAAAAATGAAAAGAAAATCTACAGAATGAGAGAAAATATTTGTGAATTATAGACATGATAAATGAATAGTAGTCACAATGTATAAAGAACTGTGAGAACTAAATAACAACAAAAAAAATTTTTTTAAATGGTCAAAAGGTTTGAAACAAGCATACCTGAGTGTTATTTCAGGTTTAGTGCCAGATTACTGCAATAAATATTGCAAGAAAGTAAGTCACACAAATTTCCTGCTCCCTAGTAAGCATGAAAGTTATGCTTAAATTACACTGCACTCTATTAAGTATTCAATCACTAAGTACAACAACCCTATGTACATACCTTAATTTAAAAATACTTTATCGCTAAAAAAAACCTGAAACACTGCTGCTATATTACCAAGTTAAAATGTAATATCTTAAATCCTTTCTTGTCATTTCAATAATGTTCAAAATATTTTCAGCAGGAGCAGATTCCATCTCAAGAAATCACCTACTTTGCTCAACCACAAGAATCAACTCTCCATCCATTCAAATTTTATGATGAGATTCCAGCAAGGTACATCTTCTGGCTTCATTTATAACAATATCTCTTTTGTTATTTCCAACAATTCTGCAGTTATTTCCTCCACTAAAGTCTTGAACCCCTCAAAGTTAGCCATGACAGTTGGAATCAGTTTCTTCTGAACTCTTGTTAATGTTGACATTTTGGGCTCTGTTCATCTAGAATGGTTAATCATTTTTGTAACTTTTTCAATTTATTTGCCTAGGTTCGTCAGAGGAATCAGTGGCTATCACAGGTATAGCTTTACAAAAATTGATTTTTTAAATAATCAGACTTGAGAGGCAAAATTATTCATTGATCCACGGGGTTGTAGAAGGTACCTTTTGATAGCAGACATGAAACCTACATTCATTTTGCTCTACATCTTCATCAGAGCACCTGGGTGACCAAGTATACTGTCAATAAGTGGTAATCCCTTGGAAGGATTTTTTTCTTGAAGAGTAGATCTCAGCAATAGGCTTAAAATATTCAATAAATCAATTTATAAATAGATGTGCTGTCACCAAGCTTTTTTGTTCCATTTATTGAATACAAGCAGAGTAGATTTAGCATGATTTAGATGGGATTTTCAGAATGATAAAAGACTTTTGGCTTCAACTTAAAGACACCAATTGCACTTTCCCCTTACAAGAGAACACCTGCCCTTTAAAGCATTGAAGTAGCCATTGACTTCTTCTCTGTAGTTGGTTCATCTACAATGAAGCTCTATTATTTGCATACCCACATTCATCAATTATCTTAGCCAGATCTTCTGGATAAAGCACTAGATGTAAAAATGGCTGAATAGAGTAGCTTGAGATCAGCCCTGCTCCACTGAAAAGTTGTAGAAAGGACGGGAGGGCAGCTTTCCTGGGAGAGCCCTCTGCAACACATAGGACATGTGTATTTGCAGAAACTGAGGAACTGAGAAACATAAAGCTAGAGCCTGGCATGGAAGTGTGGATCCAGTGTGAGTGCACAGACAGGAGCCTGGGACTAGGAAGTAAGCCACGTTGTGTTCCTTGGGAATGCTACCCTCACTAGCACAACCCTGAGACTGGCAACTCACTCCACACCCCATGCATCTGAACCCCCTCACCCACTCCCATTTCCATGTTCCAGGTGCCCCTACACTACCAGCTCCCAGTGCATGTACCTGCCCTACCTTCCCCACCTAATGCATCAGAAATTCTGGAAAATGGTCCCCAAAATAATTAAATTCAGAGTTATGTAAGCAAAATGAAGTGATTTATGTGAATTTCCTATTAGAGATGCAGGTAAAGAGCAGAAAATCATTAAATAATTACATTTATTATTATGAGGAGAGAATGTTGATCTTTTATTATATGGTAAGCACTTTGGTGCTAAAGTTTCAATAATAGAGAAGTCAAAGTATTCATATTCTTAAAAGGAAGTGAAAAATACATACCAGTAACTACATCAAAGAACTATGGAACAAAAAGGGGAAAAGAATCAAGTTTGATTCAGTTTGTTAGGAAAAGCCCTTATTATGTTATTTAGGTATGGATATTGAATAAAAGGAATGTTGAAGGCAAGAGAATGTCATTGATTTTGGTGTACACATTTCTTCTTAATAGGTTGATAATTTCCTAAAACCATCCTTTCAGCCTCTTTTGAAGAGCTCTATTTTGCTATTATATTAAAATCCTTAAAATAAGCATCCAACTTTCAGTAGCCTATCTAATTTGGAGAATCTGAGCATATTTTAGTCTAAATAGGTATCTAAATTTAGGTTTTTGCTAGGTGTTATTGTTGTTGATTAAACTACAACCAATTCCAAGAGAGAAATTTTAAGAGCCAGAGTTGTTCATCATCTGTTTTTTAAAAAGTGACTGGATAGAATAAACCAGAGCTTGAAAAATTCAATTCGGTGTTAGATGATGAGGAAGATGATGATGATCATGATGTTGATAATCTGGGCCTATCCTGTACTTATATTAAAACCTCATAGACCCCAGAAAACTCACTTGGTCTGAGTTTTACTTCAAAGGCCCACCCATAATTGCCCCTACTTCCCTGTGCTTAGTTTCCCTTAATAATCTAATATGATGAGTAGTTCTGTCCAATTCCTCTCTCCAGTTGGAGGAGCACAAAGTCAATACTTACTTTGTTCATTATAAATTGGATGAAGAACAAAGAATGGAGGAGGAGTTCTAGAAAAGGTGACTAAGTAAATGTGAGAGACCAACTTTGGATCCTGTCATTTTTCCAGAGGACTGAGAAAAGCAATGGAAGTAGGGAGGAAAATATATATATGTATTTGGGATAGGAGGAAAAATGAGTCTTAGTAAAGGAAGAGACTGAGGAATCTTGACAGTTGAATGTGAAATTCAGAGATGCAGTCACAGTTACAGCTTGTTATTATTGTTGTTGTTGTTGTTGCTTTTAATCTACTACAGAATATGCTCTTTATGACCTAATCAGTACCAGAGTCATCTGAATTGACAATAAACAGATGGAGCTATCATTTTTCTGGTCTAACAAGGCTATCCAGGAAAGTAATTTAATTAGGAAAGTTTATTCTTATTTAACAAACAAAACATACAACTAAACTACTCATTGTTGCTCTGGGAATCTTTAGCTTCTGTGCCCCATAATTAACAGATCATTGAAACACATACAAAGGTAGGTAAGCCAATGTAGTGAAGGCTCCTCAGTTGTTACTGATAAACACAAAGCCATGTTCCCAGAGCCATGGGATAGTACAAGAGTGCAGTAAAAACTAGGATCCTAAGTGAGATAAACTAGTGAGGTGAAGTTTTAGCACATAGTCATCCAATAGGCCATCCACAGGATCTAAACTGGAAGAACACAAACCATTCCAGCAACTAAATTAAATAGGAGAAGGTGGAGGATTCAAGGAGGACCAAGTCAGCATCCTAAAGTCAGGGAAGAACAAAGTACCAGTTGAAGGAGTCCTAAACTTAAAATACATGTTTTCCCAGAGAAGATTTGCAAAATATTCTTTCTGGGTGGAGATTCACAACTACTGCAGGCAGGAGGAGGTGAGTTCTGGTGTGAGAAGTATGGGAAAAGTGTGAAGTAGCATTCTAACTCAACTGGGGTATTCCCTGACTTACAAAGTATTTCAGAAAGATACAAATGTATGAAAACTTCCAAGTTCATGGCTGAAAATAGGAATCCTGTGATGTAATGATGAAAAAGTTTATTGAATTTCTTATGTAAAAGTGTTCATGGCATGCATGGGGTCTTAACAATTGTGCAAGGAGACTCTGGTGAAGCAGCATATATAAATCATGTCAGAAGTCTATTTATTGAAGCTGCTGGTGATATACTTAGTTATAGCAAAGGTTAAATTACAGTCCCTAAAAATGTAATATTGCTTGTTTTAAGGAGAAAATCATCATGACTAGCATCAATTCCATACCAAAGAATGATCACTTAACTAAGTCATGTGAGCATTTTGACCTAGGGGAGCAGAGAATTCTACTCAGAAAGTAACACAATACTGAGAATTGACAAAATGTACTCGTGTGATAACAGGGCAGCTATTTGAATTACCACCTTTTCTTTTCTTATGTAGATAATTACCTATTAATCCTAAAAACTGTACTTTCAAAAATCCCAGTATTTGAAAACTTGTAAATATATTCAGGATCATTTATCGGTTGTAAAGTTTCATGAGGCTATGCCTAAGATAAACATTAACTCTACAGTTCAGAAAACATAACTCTGGTGTCACAATGCCCTGAGTTTTAATTCCAGCCTATTATCCTTGTAAGTTTGAAAAAGTTAGCAGAATGAAGTAAAATGTATTATTTGCCATCTATATTTAAGATGTGCTAATTGCTTTTCACATACAGTTTCAATTAAAGTATTCAATCTCTCCAACTCACATTGCTTGTAGATAAGATGTTTTCATTTTGATGTGGCACAATTACTCCTCAAAAAGTCTGATGAGAGAAACAAACTTTGACGAGTAGACCCTGAGACCAGCCCTTCTTATGGTCTAACATTAACACTCCAGGTGGGATGGGCTTTAATGGTCATATTATCATGATCTTTGGATATTTCCTTTGTTCTTTCTTTTACTCCATTAATAGCCTTTTAATAGTTTTTTGATTGAGGCCAGTTTTAGCTCTTTTGAGCATGAATAAAAAGAGGAAAATATTATAAAATTGCTGGCCGCTGTTATGACCCTAAGGAATGTTAAAGTAAAATGAGAGAGAGACTGGGATCAGGGGGTCTGAAGCTTTAGCAGTAAAGACAACAGACAACTCTATTCTTAACTAGTTCTTACTTATATACTGCAGGATTTAGGTGACTAAAAGCATACATACATTTTGTGATAAAACAGAGTGCCTACTTTTCAGGATATTACTCCCTACATACAAGAGATAGCTAACAAGACCTTGGGGTTTAAGAAAAAACAAACATTCTCTCCCTACCAGGCTGTCTTTCAGTTCATCAGATAACAGCCTCCAGAGTTTTCTGTCAACATCAGTCTGAAGCCACTCACTCCCAATAAATTCCGCAGGTTTTCTATTAACCCTTGGATCCTACATAAAAGTATTTCTCATATCCAATAAAGAAAAAATGTAAAATGCCATTTTCTATCAACCCTAAGTGATGAGCATTTATGTTGCTCCTCCTGTCTTATTTTTGATGCCCAAATCATTTAAAGCAGTGTCTACACACACATATTTTTGTATGTTGTTATTTTCATTGTGATGTGATAGACTACCATGATGTAGGTATTTTCATTTTAAAATAGAGTATTAATACCTTTAAATAAATCAGTTATAGTTTGAGTACCCTTTTCATAATAACCTCACCAATGTTAAGTGTTAACTCGTTTTCAATGTTTTCCTTAGGATGGGTGGGAATTGACATCTCATTGCTATTTTATTTTGCACTTTTCAGACTACTAATGAGATTATGCAATATTTCCTACAGGTTTGTCTGTTATTTTAAATAACTGTTCTGAGACGTGACTATTCATTTATACAATTTTTTTTTGAAAATTTGAGGTGGTGACCTTGAAAATCAAGTGGGATGATTCTCTTCTGATATGATTCTTTTCTGATGATTCTGATTGTTGATATTAATGCTTTATTTCTCATACATTTTGAAATAACTTAGAGTTTCAAAAGTTGCTTTTTTACTATTTTATTATATTTTTATCACTTCTTAAGGATATATTGTCATTTATGTTTACATTTTCTGAGTTTTCTATTTTCCTGTAAAAATTTCCCAGAGCATATATTTTTCCTAACTTTAGTTTCTAACTGAAAATAATTATATTTTTTTAATTTTTATGTTTAGTCTATGTGAAAATATTTTGAACACAGCATGAAGTAGGAACAAACCTTGTTTTCATCCATGTAAATAAATTATTTGTCACCAGTGAGTTGTGGTTGTGATTCTAAAGACCAATACAGGACAAAATACTTTCCAAAGATGTCTGTGATATGGTTCTGCCAAAAGAATCACACAAGAATCTCAGCATGAAGTCTGCAAGGTCTCTTAGAACAAACTGGACAACAATCTTAGAATTTTAGGAATAAAAAATAACATGCAGAAAACTTTTGGATCTGTATGTCCTGTACCTCTTGGTACTCTGAGAAGGCTACATTTCTACCCAAAACTAGCCATTCTCTTACCTTTCTCCACTACTGAATTCTCTCTCACATATTCTGAAACTAGTAACCAAGAAATTATATTTATGAAACAGTAGAGAGAACAATTTCATGCTCAATGTTTCTGTAACATTCTTTCATGTCATAAGAATCTGTAAAAGATACAGACTGTAGTTACAGAAATACAACCAATAGAAATAGAAGCAGAGTGACTAAGGATGGCCAAAAGGACAGAACAGTGATTTTTAACTAGGGGAAACTTTGCCCTATAGAGAATATTTGGCAATCTGGAGACAATTTTGCTTGTCACAGTAGAAGGAAGACTACTGTCATCTAGTTGGTAAGGGCCAGATATACTTGTAAATATCCTACAGAACATTGAACAGCCTCTTCAAAACAGAATGTCTGGTCTAAAATGTCAATAATGCTCAGAAATCCTGGAAATAAGGAATATAATAGAGTGAGTCATAAAGAGTTGAGTATCCATTGATTTTTCTACTGAATTATAAATTAAAATATTAAGCCAGAGTTTTAGCTATCACATTACTACAAGAAAGTAAAGATTTTGTTTGACTTTAGGAAGTGACTTGTGAAATTCATTTAAAAATGATTTGGGGTTGCATCAGATACTTTTTTTTGTAATGCACATGCAATTTGACTGGACTAAGCCGATTCAGAAGGGAAGATGTTTTGCCTACGCAGGTGTCATGGGGGAATGAAGTCCTTATGCCCTCTGGTCAAGGTGGGGGGAGGGGAGTAATAGGGAAAAAGAAGAAGTACACCAAGTTTGGTGATTATGGGGCACCAGGAGAGAAAAGAAGGCATTTATGAGCTCGTCTTCCAAGAGCCCTGCTCTGGCAAATTTTTGCTGCATTAAAAACTGCCCCAAAGCTTAGTGATTTAAAACATTTATTATGAACTTTCATAGATCCATAGGTTGTTGGGTTCAGATAGGTAATTTTACTTGGGTCTATATTGCAGTTGTAGCACATGACATGATTGAGCTTGAGTCATCCAAGGCTGGAGTCATAATGGAAATCCTAGTTTGGATTCCCAAGATGTCTCATATGAATGGAAATGATGCTGTCTTCTGGAACTCAGCTGGGACTACTGAACAGAATTCCTTCATGTGACCTTTCCAGGTAGCTTAGGCTTCTCTTGGGATAGTACCAAGAATGAATTCCTAAAAGGTCCGGGCAGAAGCTTCAGAGTTCTTCTTGTCTAGATGTAGATGTCATGCAACCTAATCTCCACCACACTCTATGGATAAGAACCAAGTAACTAGTCAATGCAAACTCAAGTAGAGGAGAACTACATAAGAGAGTCAGAGCTGGGATATTTGCTACACTAGATGGTCATATTTGGAGAAAACCACAAACTTGACTGTTCTAGTAGATCAGAAACTCATCCTGCAGTAATGCTTTATTTGGATGCCTTTAATAATGGGAATGACTATGTATCTGAACATCGGAAGTCTGGGGATCATGTCAGTCACCTAGGGTACCTGAACTGAAGCTGAGGAAAAAGTGACAATAGAAAGAAAGAAGTATTTGGTGGCATTGATCAGGAGACAAGAAACTGACATGCCTAGGTGCATAAATATATCATCCTGGAATTTTAAGAAAAATTTTTGAGGGTAGAATATGGTAAAATTAAATTTAATATTAGTATTTTATCTGTTTTCTTTAGTTGCTCATTGATCACTTATTAAATGAAATCTGTATTTCCTCAGCTGGTTTGTTGTGCTAATTAGGGTTAGACACCTTAAATCATTTTTTAAAATCATCACACCTGCACTCACACTCCCTACCTCCATTAATTAACACACAATCTAAAGAAAGTTCATAGAACTAACAGCTTGAATGTCTCTTCAAACCAGATCCCCTTCTGTTTTCTTGAACAATGGACATTCATGTATTACTACCACTAGACAATTATGGAGGGGATGTCTCACTCCTGTCACTTGTTAACATAAAGCTTTGTATTCTCAGTACAACTCCCTTTTTCCCCTGCTCATCAAACCATTTAATCCTTAGAAATGTCCTAACTGCAGAGCTACACTATATGTTATCCAGGAGTAAAAAAAAATTAGTAAAAATAAAACGTGGAATGCTTAACAGTAAGTAGTAGTTACAGTTGCTATCGGTGGCAGTATCTCCACTTTGGAAGTGAAAGCAAGGTGATGTTCAATTTCTCTTCACTTTCTGAGCCTTTGTCTCCCAGAAGAATATGCAAAAAAATGGTTGGTCATTTTTCTGATTTCACAATAATCCTCAACCACATGAGCAGCTTTGAATGTCCTAAACTTTGTATGATGTCATAATAGTTACGTGTATGCTACACACCTCCGTGCAGCAGCAGTTGGTGGCATAACCTACTCCTTCAAAAGCAGCCCATACCTCAATTTCACATTTTCATAGTAAGCCTGCCTACAACCCACTATCTGTGACTTAGGGTCTTATGACTGACCCTTATTTGCTTCAGCTCCCCACAAAACGATTTCCCTCTACCATCCAGTCCCTTGTCTTCCTGTGTCACCAACACTTCCCCAAGGTCCCTATAACCATTCACCACTATGTAGCCTGCCTGTGATATTCCTTTTTCATTTAGTATTTATTGACTTTCTCACCTTCACTTCGTAGAATAAGCTATAGCCTATGCATACAGAACATATCCATATCAAATACATGAAATAATAATCTCAACTCTTACTTGTATAAGATTTCAGCCTCATAAAGCATATTCATATCTTTTCTCACTTGTTCTCCATTGCCTTTTTGTCTTCGTTTTCAGATTTCAAGGCAAAAGTGATTTTCCTAAGACATAGCATGAGTTTGTGGGAAATTCCAAACTATAACACCACATGACTGCTAGTGGGAACTGTTTCCACTGCTTACAGTTCTTAGAAACAATCTTTAAGTAACATCCTATTTATGTTTCTATTATTATAAAATATCAGGTCTAATTATAAGTTTTGGGCTTTTTTTTGCAGAAGAAGTTACTTGATTTTGAGGGTAGAATATGGTAAAATTAATAAAACACTTTTATAATTAATTTTCCTGAAGAAGTTATTCTCAAGATTAAATAAGTTACTAAGAGCTCCCGATTTTTTATCTTGTTAGCCACATTATGACTGCTTGCACAACTTGTATTTCGTATGGGAGATTATTTTCAAATCATAAAGACTACATCAAATTATGTTAAGGAATTAAAAAAAAGGCTCAGCTATTTTGGTTTCATGCCCTTAATTTTGAAATTTCTGCTTAGTTGTGTCTTACTCCTAAGATACATCTGAGCATGAACATGTCATTTCCCATGGGAATTCCAGTAAAGTATATTTTGGAATTTTGGGTTTGAAATTCTTTATATATGGATATGTGTATATATGTACATATATGCATATATATGTATATATATGAATATTTAATTTTACAAAATATGATCATACTTGCATACAGTGTTTTTCAATCTGCCTTTTATTACTGAAAAAAATAAGCATATTCTTAAATAGTTTCTGAGACATCATTCTATCCATTGTGCAATATTATATCCTACAGATTTCCTACATTATATTTATGATTGTGAATAGTAACTGTAGGAAACTTAGATTGCATCATTTTTTTTTTGGAATTTACATTTTTTAATTTTTCTTATTAATAAAAAATTAACAAACAAAACATTTAGAAATCATTCCATTCTACATATACAATCAGTGATTCTTAATATCATCACATAGTTGCATATTCATCATTTCTTAGTAAATTTGCATCAGTTTAGAAAAAAGAAATAAAAAGACAACAGAAAAAGAAATAAAATGATAACAGAGAAAAAACTATACATACCATGCCCCTTACCCCTCGCTTTCATTTACTACTAATTCAAACTGAATTTATTTGAATATTTGTTCCCCCTATTATTTATTTTTATTCCATATGTTCTACTCTTCTGTTGATATAGTAGCTAAAAGGAGCATCAGACATAAAGTTTTCACATTCACAGAGTCTCATTGTGAAAGTTATATCATTGTTCAATCATCATCAAGAAACATGGCTGCTGGAACATAGCACTACATTTTCAGGCAATTCCCTCCAGCCTCTCCACTACAACTTAAACGACAAGGTGGTATCTACTTAATGCATAAGAATAACCTCCAGGATAACCTCTGGACTCTGTTTGGAATCTCTCAGTCATTGACACTTTGTCTCATTTTACTCTTCCCCTTTTTGTTCAAGAAGGTTCTTTTCTCTCAGTCCCTTGATGTTAATTCTCAGCTCATTCTAGGGTTTTCTCATTCCTTTGATGCTGAATCTCAGCTCATTCCAGGATCTTTGTCCACTTGTCAGGAAGGTCCACACCCCTGGGAGTCATGTCCCACGCAGAGAGGGGGAGAGTGGTGAGACTGCTCATCATATTGGCTGGAGAGAGAGGCCACATCTGAGCAACAAAGAGGCTCTCTTGGGGGTGATTCTTAGGCCTAAATTTTAAGTAGACTTGACCTATCCTTTGTGGGGTTAAGTTTCATGTGAACAAACCCCAGGACTGGGGTCTAAGCCTATAACTTTGGTTGTCCACACTGCTTGTGAGAATATCAAGAATTCCACTTGGGGAAGTTGAATTTGTCCCCATTCTCACCATTTCCCAAAGGGGGCTTGCAAATACTTTTCCAGTCACTGATTAAATCATTCTGGGATTCACTGGGGAGTCACTCTGGACAAACCAACAAAATCTCATGTGCTACCTGAGATTCCAAGTACTTATGGCATTCAATCAAATGATCTACATGAGTTATATTAGGAAATGTTCTAGTCAAAATCTAAATTTTGAAACCAATACGCATTTTTTTGCTTTAGTCTCACACATAAGGTGACATTTTAAAGTATTAATTATCTATTTTCAGCACCCTACAATAATGACATTCCTTTGTTCTTCCTCATGCAAAAACATTTTTAAAATTTGTACATTGTACATTTCTCTATTATACACTCTAGGCATTCCTAGATTATACCATCTCAATCTTTAACATCTATCTTTCTTTCTGATTTCATTTATGTCCCCAGCCCTCCTCCCTCTATCATTCTCACATGCAGCTTCATTCAGTGTTTTAGCATAATTACATTACAGTTAGGTAGTATTGTGCTGTCCATTTCTGAGTTTTTGTATCCAGTCCTGTTGCACAGTCTGTATCCCTTCAGTTCCAATCACCCACTATCTTACCCTATTTCTATCTCCTGATATTCTCCATTACCAACGACATATTCCAAGTTTTTTCACTAATGTTGGTTCAAATCAGTGAGACCATACAGTATTTGTCCTTTAGTTTTTGACTAGTCTGACTCAGCATAATGTTCTCTAGGTCCATCCATGTTGTTACATACTTCATAAGTTTATTCTGTCTAAGAGCTGCATAATATTCCATCGTATGTATATACCACAGTTTGTTTAACCATCCATCTGTTGATGGACATTTTGGTTGTTTCCATCTCCTTGTAATTGTAAATAAGGCTGCTATAAACATTGGTGTGCAAATGTCCGTTTGTGTCTTTGCCTTTAAGTCTTCTGGGTAGATACCTAGCAATGGTGTTGCTGGGTCATATGGCAATTCTATATTCAGCTTTTTGAGGGACCGCCAAACTGCCTTCCACAGTGGTTGCAGCATTTGACATTCCCACCAACAGTGGATAAGTGTGCCTCTTTCTCCACATCTTCTCTGGCACTTGTCATTTTCTGTTTTGTTGATAATGGCCATTTTGGTGGGTGTGAGATGATATCTCATTGTGGTTTTGATTTGCATTTCTCTAATGGCCAGGGACATTGAGCATCTCTTCATGTGCCTTTTGGCCATTTGTATTTCCTCTTCTGGTAGGTGTCTGTTCAAGTCTTTTTCCAATTTTGTAATTGGATTGGCTGTCTATATGTTGTTGAGTTGAACAATCTCTTTATAAATTCTGGATACTAGACCTTTATCTGATATGTCGTTTCCAAATATTGTCTCCCATTGTGTAGGCTGTCTTTTTACCTTCATGATGAAGTTCTTTGATGCACAAAAGTGTTTAAATTTGAGGAGCTCCCATTTATTTCTTTTTTCTTCAGTGCTCTTGCTTTAGGTGTAAGGTCCATAAAACTACCTCCAGTTGTAAGTTTCATAAGATATCTCCCAACATTTTTCTCTAACTGTTTTATGATCTTAGACCTAATGCTTAGATCTTTGATCCATTTTGAGTTAACTTTTGTATAGGGTGTGACATACGGGTCCTCTTTCATTCTTTTGCACATAGATAACCAGTTCTCTAGGCACCATTTATTGAAAAGACTGTTCTGTCCCAAATGAGTTGGCTTGACTGCCTTATAAAAGATCAAATTTCCATAGATGAGAGGGTCTATATCTGGGCACTCTATTCGATTCCATTGGTCAATATATCTATCTTTATGCCAGTATGCCTTAAAGTCAGGCAGCATGGGACCTCCAGCTTCGTTTTTTTTCCTCAAGATAGTTTTAGCAATTCGGGGCACTCTGCCTTTCCAGATAAAGTTGCTTATTGATTTTCTATTTCTGAAAAGTAAGTTGTTGACATTTTGATTGGTATTGCATTGAATCTGTAAATCAATTTAGGTAGAATTGACATCTTAATCATATTTAATCTTCCAATCCACGAACATGGTATGCCCTTCCATCTATTTAGGTCTTCTGTGATTTCTTTTAACAATTTCTTGTAGTTTTCTTCGTATAGGTCTTTTGTCTCTTTAGTTAAATTTATTCCTAAGAATTTTATTCTTTTAGTTGCAATTGTAAATGGAATTCATTTCTTGATTTCCCCCTCAGCTTGCTCGTTGCTAGTGTATAGAAACACTACAGATTTTTCAATGTTGATCTTGTAACCTGCCACTTTGCTGTACTCGTTTATTAGCTCTAGTAGTTTTGCTGTGGATTTTTCAAGGTGTTCGATGTATAGTATCATATCATCTGCAAACAGTGATAGTTTTACTTCTTCCTTTCCAATTTTGATGTCTTGTATTTCTTTTTCTTGCCTAATTGCTCTGGCTAGAACTTCCAACACAATGCTGAATAACAGTGGTGATAGTGGACATCCTTGTCTTGTTCCTGATCTTAGGGGGAAAGTTTTCAATTTTACTCCATTGAGGATGATATTAGCTGTGGGTTTTTCATGTATTCCCTTTATCATTTTAGGAAAGTTCCCTTGTATTCCTATCCTTTGAAGTGTTTTCAAAAGGAAAGGATGTTGAATCTTGTCAAATGCCTTCTCTGCATCAATTGAGATGATCATGTAATTTTTCTACTTTGATTTGTTGATATGGTGTATTACATTAATTGATTTTCTTATGTTCAACCATCCTTGCATACCTGGGATGAATCCTACTTGGTCATGATGTATAATTCTTTTAATGTGTTGCTGGAGTCGACTTGCTAGAAATTTTTTGAGGATTTTTGCATCTATATTGATTAGAGAGATTGGTCTGAAGTTTTCTTTTTTTGTAATATCTTTGCCTGGTTTTGGTATGAGGATGATGTTGGCTTCATAGAGTGAATTAGGTAGCTTTCCCTCCACTTCGTTTTTTTTTTTTTGAAGATTTTGAACAGGGTTGGTATTAATTCTTCCTGGAATGTTAGGTAGAATTCACATGTGAAGGCTTCTGGTCCTGGACTTTTTGGGAAGCTTTTGAATGACTGATTCAATTTCTTTACTTGTGATTGGTTTGTTGAGGTCATCTATTTCTTCTTGAGTCAAAGTTGGCTGTTCATGCCTTCCTAGGAACTTGTCCATTTCATCTACATTGTTGTATTTATTAGCATTAAGTTGTTCATAGTATCCTGTTATTAACTCTTTTATTTCTGTGAGGTCAGTGGTTATGTCTTCTCTTCCATTTCTGATCTTATTTATTTGTGTCCTCTCTCTTCTTTTTGTCAATCTTGCTAAGGGTTCATCAATCTTACTGATTTTTTCATAGAACCCACTTTTGATCTTATTGATTTTCTATATTGTTTTTATGTTCTCAATTTCATTTATTTCTGCTCTAATCTTTGTTACTACTTTCCTTTTTCTTGCTTTGGGGTTAGTTTGCTGTTCTTTCTCCAGTTCTTCCAAGTGGACAGTTAATTCCCGAATTTTTGCCCTTTCTTCTTTTCTGATATAGGCATTTAGGGCAACAAATTTACCTCTCAGCACTGCTTTTGCTGCGTCCCATAAGTTTTGATATGTTGTGTTTTCATTTTCATTTTCCTCGAGATATTTACTGATTTCTCTTGCAATATCTTACTTGACCCACTGGTTGTTTAAGAATGTGTTGTTGAGCCTCCACGTATTTGTGAATTTTCTGGCACTCTGCCTATTATTGATTTCCAACTTCATTCCTTTATGATCTGAGAAAGTGTTGTGTATGATTTCAATCTTTTTAGATTTGTTGAGACTTACTTTGTGACCCAGCATATGGTCAATCTTTGAGAATGATCCATGAGCACTTGAGAAAAAGGTGTATCCTGCTGTTGTGGTGTGTAATGTCCTATAAATGTCTGTTGAGTCTAGCTCATCTAATGTAATATTCAAGTTCTCTGTTTCTTTATTGATGTTCTGTCTAGATGTTCTGTCCATTGATGAGAGTGGGGAATTAAAGATTCCAACTATTATGGTAGATGTGTCTATTTCCCTTTTCAGAATTTGCAGTGTATGCCTCACGTATTTTGGGGCATTCTGGTTTGGTGCATAAATATTTATGATTGTTATTTCTTCTTGTTGAATTGTTCCTTTTATTAGTAGATAATATCCTTCTTTGTCTCTTTTAACTGTTTTACATTTGAAGTCTAATTTGTTGGATATTAGTATAGCTACTCCTGCTCTTTTCTGGTTATTAATTGCTTGAAATATCGTTTCCCAACCTTTCACTTTCAAACAATTTTTTTCTTGGGGAGTAAGATGTGTTTCCTATAGAAAGCATATAGAAGGATCCTGTTTTTTTAATCCATTCTGCCAGCCTATGTCTTTTGATTGGGGAGTTCAGTCCATTAACATTTAGTGTTATTACTGTTTGGGTATTACTTTCCTCTACCATTTTGCCTTTTGTATTTTATATATCATATCTAATTTTCCTTCTTTCTACACTCTTCTTCACAGCTCTCTCTTCTGTCTTTTCGTATCTGTCTCTAGTGCTCCCTTTATTATTTCTTGCAGAGCTGGTCTCTTGGCCACAAATTCTCTCAGTGACTTTTTGTCTGAAAATGTTTTAATTTCTCCCTCATTTTTGAAGGATAATTTTGCTGGATATAGAAATCTTGGTTGGCAGTTTTTCTCTTTTAGTAATTTAAATATATTATCCCACTGTCTTCTTGCCTCCATGGTTTCTACTGAGAAATCTACACATAGTCTTATTGGGTTTCCCTTGTATGTGATGGATTGCTTTTCTTTTGCTGCTTTCAAGATCCTCTCTTTCTCTTTGACCTCTGACATTCTGACTAGTAAGTGTCTTGGAGAAGGTCAGTTTGGATCTATTCTCTTTGGGATGCGTTGCACTTCTTGGATCTGTAATTTTACATCTTTCATAAGAGTTGGGAAATTTTCAGTGATAATTTCTTCTAGTAGTTTTTCTCCTCCTTTTCCCTACTTTTCTCCTTCTGGGACACCCACAACACGTTATTTGTGCACTTCATATTATCATTCAATTCCCTGAGTCCCTGCTCATATTTTTCCATTCTTTTCCCTATAGTTTGTTTCTTTTTGGATTTCAGATGTTCCATCCTCCAGTTCACTAATTCTAACCTCTGTCTCTTTAATCTACCATTGTAGGTTTCCACTGCTTTTTTCATCTCTTCTACTGTCTCTTTCATTCCCATAAGTTCTGCAATTTGTTTTTTCAGGCTTTCCGTTTCTTCTTTTTGTTCATTCCTTGCCTTCTTCATGTCTGCCCTCAATTCATTGATTTGGTTTCTGAAGAGGTTTTCCAATTTTGTTAGTATATTCAGAATTACTTGTTTTAGCTTCTGTAACTCATTTGAACTATTGGCTTGTTCCTTTGACTGAGCCATATCTTCAATTTGCCTTGTGTGATTTGTTATTTTTTTGCTGGCGTCTGGACATTTAATTACCTTAATTAGTTTATTCTGGAGTTTGCTTTCACTTATCTTACCTAGGGTTTTCTTACTAGATGAGTTTGTTGTCTATCTGTTCATTGACCTTCAGTTCAGCTTTTTCTGGGCCTCTAGCTTAAGTTTTGTTTAACAGAGGGTAATTTTTCAGTTCTTGTTTTCTTGTTTCTTGTCCTTCTTGTAAGGTGCCTTTTCCCTCCCCACCCTTAGGAGGGTCTACATAGGTATTACATACTCCAGCCAGGTTTTCCCGGAATAAACTGGCCTCCTTTTGGGCGGAAGAAGTCACCTGCATCAGTTTTCCCTGAGGGTGAGACCCAGCATGTTGAAAAAATTTCCTGTGAAGTCTCTGCGCTCTGTTTTTCTTATCCTGCCCAGTATGTGTTGCTTGTCTGCCTGCGGGTCCTACCAGCAAAAGATGTGGCTCCTTTAATTTTGGAAGACTCTCCCTGCTGGGGGTGTGGTGGAGACAGAGGAAAGGTTGTAGGCCAGTTTTAATGGTTTCAAGCCACCAAGCCCTGGGGTCTGAAATCTTCGACAGAGGGACTCCACCCAAGTTGCGTTTCACCCCTCCCCTGGGGAAGGGTCAAGAGGGAGACAGCCCTGAAAGCAGCCTGCCTCTGCGTAAGCATGGGGCTGCTACAGCCTGTGCAATCCTGCTGCTGAATCCAGAGGCAGCCAAGCCTCCATATAAACAGCCATGAAAGCCTCCTTTTAGTCCCCTTTCCTCTTTTTCATTTAGCCCAATAGCCGACCTCTGCCTTGACCAGTTTCACCTGAGCTGCAAGCCTATTTTTAGTAGTCAGAATTTTTTTATTAATGCCACAATTGGTGTTTGGTTGGACTCAGTCCATGCTCCTGTTAGAGTGTCTTTCCTTTCCCTCTGGGAAGCTGCCTGTGGGGGAGGGGTGCCAAGCCCGGCCACCCCGGCATGGGGAGCTTCCGTGGCTTGGGGAAGTCACTGTTCTAGAGACTTGCAGCCAGTCCAGCTGGTCCAGACTGGGGTATGCTGTGTGTCCAGTCACTATCGTGGCTCCAGGAGCTCTCCTCTATTGTTTCTGGTTATTTAGTAGTTGTTCTCTGCATCAAATTTTTGTATAAATAATGTTGCCATGAGGATTGGATAATCAATCCATAATCATTATCTTGGCATAAATTATGAGAAATAGAAGATCAATCTGAACAGTTCAGCACATTTGTTTTAACATGGGCAGGCACCGGGAATTGAACCCGGGTCCTCTGGCATCACAGACAAGCATTCCTGCCTGGTGAATCACCATGGCCTGCCCTGTTCAGCACATTTTAAGGTTTTGAAATATTTTAAATTAATAAACAATGTAGAGACTAACTTACGTTTAAGGGGAAGGACAAGCACAAAGAGACGACCAGGTGACATGAGTATTAGGGAGCAAAATTTACAGTTGGACCCTCTGTTCGAAAAAGTACAGTAGGTATATGGCTTAGAGAAAATGTCACAAACAAGAAAGAAAATTCTACCTAAGAAAGGAGATAAAGGACTTATCACAGAGAAACTTCTAAACAAAAATTTGCTAGACAGGCTGTATCAGATATTTATATGAGTTAATTCAAAGTAAAAATCAAATGAGCTAATAAGAAATTAAAAAAAACTGAAATGGGAAAAGAATAATAGACACTTCAAATATTGAGGCTGAATAGAAACCCAAAGATCAAGATCAATCACTTTGTTTTTCAGATGGGAAACATGAGGCCCAGAAAAAAAGATGAACCAGCTCTTCAAGGGAAAGTTGGTTCTCAGTCCCAGATTTCCAACTTTAGTTAAATGTTTTCAAAATACCGTGCTGCTTTTTCTCACATCTTAATTCAGGCATAGCTATTATAGCTTTCTATCTCTTCTCTCTCTCCTGTGTTGTTAATTGACCCCTTCAGATACAATTTTCTGCAATATCATACACATGTACACACACACGTATTCACACATGCATACAATATAGCCTTCTCTATAGACCACCATGGTTTACCAATTTTGAATGTAGCAAGTAAAGAGATTGCTTTCCCCAGCCTGAGGCTTCTAGAATAGGTGCTACTCCTCTCTCTCATCTTCAGGTCAGTGACACATTCATGAGTGTGAGTGGGTGCCTGATGAAGAAAATGGAAAATCTGGTCATTTAAAGTATGGAGTTTTAGTCTTTGGGATGGGACGTGGCATAGTAGCTGAAAGCATGAAGAAAGACATCTAAATGCCACAGATAATACCGTTTGTATTCACTTTTTTAATGCTCATTCCATAATATGTGACCTTTGTTTGAAATGATGGAGCTGCTCAGAGACCTTGAACATTCATCACTGCTGCTTAACCACAAGGTGCCTTTTCAACTTTTGGGTTTTATAAAACCTTTGTGAGAAAGTGGGTTTCAGCCACAGTAGACACAGGGAAATAACAATTACCTTTGAAAATAATATGTCTACCATAGAGGCTTCATAGGCATTTCCAGATTAAACCCACTTACTGGTTGCTGGGAATTTAAGAAGGAAAAGAAAGAACGCTTGTGTACTCCAAACCTCATTTTACTCTTTTATCAAGAACAGCTTCAAATATGTTGCATTAAAATCCTTAAACAGTGGGATTGATTTAGAACTAAGAATATATCCTCTTAAGGTAGTTTTGGAGAGAGGTAACACTCTGAGTCACCTAAATTAGAATTTTAAAGAGGTTTTGCAGAGTCTCAATTTTCCCTGAAAGATTCAAATTAAAGGATCTCACTTCACAAAAACAAACTCATGGATGATGGGAGCATTTCCTTTCACCTAAGAAAATGAAGCACATGACTCTGGGTTTACAGATTGCTTAAGGGAACTAATAAATCTGTTCAGGGTATTGTTTATAAGCTACAGTTAGGGTTTTCCAGGAGGTTATAAGTTTTCAGTTTTTTTCCTCCCTCTTAGAGATAGTAGGAAATGACATTAAATTTCTAAATCAAATAAGAATGTTGAAGGGTCCATAAGACTATAAAGCTTGGCAATATCCATGGAATTACTGCCCTCTCTTTTTTTCTCTACAGGTCATCCCAGCATAAACTATACAGTGGAGTCCATGGAGAAATTCAATCAGTCTGAAGTATCAGAATTCATTTTGCTAGGACTCACGAGTTCACAGCATATTCAGTTTCTTCTCTTTCCACTCTTCTCTATTATCGATGTAGCCACAGTTTTGGGGGACCTTCTCATTGTTGTCACAGTGTATTCTACCCCAAACCTGAACACCCCCATGTACTTTCTCCTTGGGAACCTCTCTGTTGTGGATATGACCCTTGCTTCTTTTGCCACCCCTAAGATGATTGTGAACTTGGTTAAAAAGCATAAGACCATTTCCTTTGCTGGATGTTTTACTCAGATCTTTCTCCTTCACTTACTGGGTGGGGTTGAAATGGTACTCTTGGTCTCCATGGCATATGACAGTTATGTGGCCATTTGTAAGCCCCTACACTACATGACCATCATGAACAAAAAAGTGTGTGTTTCACTGGTAGAGGCCTCATTGTTCTCAGGTCTTCTTCACTCAGGGCTTCAGATACCTTTTGTTGTGAACCTGCCATTCTGTGGCCCTAATGTGTTGGACAGCATTTACTGTAACCTTCCTATGGTTACTAAGCTTGCCTGTATACATACTTACATTGTACAGATTGTCATTGTTGCCAACAGTGGAATGATATCCCTGAGCTGTTTCATGATTTTGCTTATCTCCTACAGCCTTATCCTCATTACCATTAAGAACCATACATCTACTGGGCAGTCCAAAGCCCAATCTAACTTGATGGCTCACATTACAGTGGTAATTCTCTTCTATGGCCCATGTATTTTCATCTATATCTGGCCCTTAAGCAACCACTCTGTGGATAAGTTCTTTGCTATATTTTACACCATTGTCACTCCCATCTTGAATCCAATTATCTACACTCTGAGAAACAGAGAAATGATGTCAGCTATGAAGAAACTCTGGAGTGTTTTTGGAGCTCCTAACAAGTGATATAGGTTAAAAATATAATTTAATTAGAAATAATATATTTAATGCTCTAAGAATTCTTTCTAAAAATAAAATAATTTTATTCATATTGAACAAGTGAGGAAGACAGCAAGAATATAAAAATCATTTACTTTCTTGATGTACAATCAAGAAAGAATCAATTGATAAATACTTTTGGTGTCTCCTAAGAAGGCATAAATTCTGAGTTTCAGTATCTACTTACACCATCAGTGTATACTCATTTTTCCTGTTGCCTCCAATCTAAGAGGGGTTTGTATACGTTCCTTAAGTCTGTTGGTATTACCAAATCTTACTCCCATCGTCCCATGTAATAATACTGCACTTCAAAAAAATAAGTACTGATTCAAAAAACTATGCATTCCGGAAAAGACATTGACTTTTTTCTTAAAAATAGTATGAATTTAAAATAATGACTTCTAATATTAAATGACTATTATTACTTTCCAAGAAATTAATATATTGACATATAGGTTTCAACTGTATTAATTCCCATTAATGAAACAAGATTCTATAGAATTTCTCAAGCTGTGACTCTGCAAATATATTTTACAATTTTTAATTTCATTCCCTCTGTAACATGTGAAAATGATATAAGATATAAAAATCAGCAGCTGTAAATAATTTTATCTTTTAAACAAATATAATCCTAGGCAAAGTCCAGTGGTGACAACAAAAAACAATATATATGTTTTGGTAGATAATTTTCTCTACTTTCACATACCCTTTGACCATAATTATAAAAATAGAGTTTAATGATTAAGGAAGACCTTGCTACCTTAGTAAAGAAATTTCAGGTACTAACACCAACTCCAGTTACAGATACAGAAGGAAATAGGAAAATAATTCTGTGCATTCTGTCAATAAAATAAAATGATCTGAATAAATCCACAACAAGGAAATATTTTGTGTTGTTTTAATGTAAGGAAAAAGTTGAGCACTGAATTTTCTGGATGTCTATTATGTTTATGAGCAAGTTATTTTAGAATACATTTCCAATAAATTCCAATTCTCTTAGGCATTCTTTTCTCCAGTCTCATTGAGAGAAAATGAAGATAATCTTGCATTCCACAAAGCAAATCAAGAATTTGTGAAAGTGAACCATAACTAAAACACAAACAGCACAACAGACAGGAACTCAGAAGCCCTTCTACTATAAATGTACACAGATAAATGCTTCCACCACTAACCGCTCAGCCATAATATAAATAGAATAAGAATGCTAGGCACTATGAAAGAATATTATCTGGTTCATTCAAAACAAGTAACAGATTCTAGGAAGGAAAGTAGGGTTCTAGAGAACTCTTTCATATTTCACAAAAAAACAGAGTTCCCTATTACATTATATAGCTCGGGCTCATACCCACTTCCAGAGATGGAAGTGCAGGGACAGTTTTATACATAGACCAGCAAGCTATCTGATGACCTCAACTGTCCCCAGAAAACAATTTCAATGCACAAAAATATGCAAACAGTAACATATTTCCTTGGTTTTAGCCATGTATATTATATCAGAAATGAGTTTATTGATTCCATTTTTCTACAACACCCAGCCAAGATTGAAGCCCTAGGGAAATGATGTCCTCCTGGGCATGAAGAACTTGAATACATAGGGAAAAAGTTCAGAAGAAAATGGCAAAAGCCCTGAGATGCATAGATTTTGCCTATTTTGAAATCATTTTGCACTTGCTTTTATCATACTGTATAACATTAGGAGCAATGCCCAAAAAGAAAACACAGCTGTGAAGAAACTTCTTGTGATATTGGAAAATCAGTTATTGGGCTCTAGTTAGAGGTCTAGAACTAGTAGTCAATGCTATCTAGGGTGTGTTTATTTCCTAGCTACTAAAACAAATACAATAGAATATGTTGCCTTAGTATCAGGAAGATATTGATTCATGGATTAAGAGGTTAGAATGCCTGCTGCCTCCCAGGGTCAGTATCTTCAGGTTGCCCAGCTATCTTTGCAATTCCTTGTCTTTTCTATCATATGGCAATGTATATGGTTGTTTCTTCTCTCTCTTTTATGTTCTGTTGACCTACAAGTTTTTATTTTGTACTGTGGCTTCTTTCTCTGTGGCCTTCTAAAGAAAGTTCTCCAGTAGTGGGATTAAGACTCATTCTGATTCAGCTGCAGCACACCTTACCTAATGTAACTTCACCAAAATTTCCTATTTATAATGAGTTCAGGTCCACAGGAAAGGATTCAGATTAAGAACATTTTTTTCTGAGGTACATAACTTCAAGGTACCACACATGTGTATCACGTTCTAAAAGAAATCAATTTATGTTTGTTCCACAGTAAGAAACAAGCAAATGTTCATAATAGCTCAAATCATAATTGCCAAATTTGAAGTCACTCAAATGTTCATCAACTAGCAAATGGGTAAACAATGCAATGTATTCTTACAAAGGACAATTTCTGAGCAATGAAAAGAAAATAAGCATAGAAAACAAAAATAGAGGCAGGACTTTCAGAATGGCTGCATGAATGACTGAGCAGATCATCTTCCTTGAAAAAAAAATTAAAACTCGATAAAAATCCCCTAAAACAACATTTAAAGTCCTTTAAAATTGACCAAAGGCCATACAAAACTTTTGTGAAGAATTCATTCAATAAAACAGATGGAAGGTAATTAGGATATTGGAATGGTGTGACATTTAAGCCAGAGGCTGCTCCCATTCTCCCCAGCAATAGGTTGTGAAAATTTTACCTGAACAAGTGAGGTAACCTGTGAGAATAGCCAACTTCAACCCCTTCTAGCTTGATTCCTGGAACACAGAGGTGGTATTCCTTTTTGGCCCAAATAGGGATATGAAACCTGGTAGCTCCCATCCCTTCAGTTCCTTAGTTCAGGCTCTATGTTATAGAGGTTCTGCCTTGTATGAATATGTGAGGTTGGAAGGACTGACAGCTGCATGGCCCTGCCTGAGGGAGCTGAAAATATTTGGAGTGGAATATGGGAAATCCATGCCCCAGTCCCATTTTAGAAAACAATAAATATCAGAGTGTGGGAGATCTCTACCACCCATACAGAAATAAAAAAGTATTATAAAGGAATTGTATATTTGCTGTTTGACAACAAACTAGATAACTTACATGAAATAGAAAAATGTCCTGAAAGACAAAAATTACTGAAAGCTACTTCCAAAAAAGTGAAAAATATGAGATCTATAAGAAGCAAACAGATTGCATTAGTTATTAAAAACACTTCCAAGAAAGAAAATCTCATGCCTAGAGGAATTCACTGATGAATTCTGCTAATTATTTAAGAAAGTTACAATATCAATTTCACAATGGAGGAATATGCATCACTTTTAACATTTAATGGAGGCAGTATTACTCTGATACTAAAGCCAACAAAAGAGATCAGAAAATAAGAAAATGACCAATGCACATTAGAAATACAGACCTAAATTTATGCTACTTACCAGAAACACACTCTCTGTATAAAGATACAGCTAGGGTAAATATAAAAGGAAAAGCTGGGAAGATATTTTTTCTGTTTTTGTTTTTTTAACATTTAGGTTAGGTTGTCAATCGCCTCACTAAGCATTGGAGGAGTGTCCAGAAACAGTCGATCCACAAACAACAGGAGACACATTATTTTTATATTGTTCATTAATTTTTTTCTGCTCTTTCTCATATATATTTTTTCCTTTTTCCTCTTGATGTTAAAGGAAATCTATGCCAAAACACTAGCCAAACATAAGTGAAAGGTACAAGAACGTTAGAGAACACACATGAAAAAAAATATTCATCAATAAGCATAATGAAGGTCACTAAGACTATAGAAAACCTGGGGAAGGGGAAATTTTAATTTCCAGATATACCCTATTGCAATATTTAAAACGTTAAGTTTTGGACAAAAAAATAGCAAAGCATATGAAGAAACAAAAATCTATAATCCATTTACAAGGATAACTTACAGAAATCCTTTTAGGGAAGACAGATATAGTATGCACAAGAAAACAACTCTAAGTCAATTGTCTTAAATATGTTCAAAAGCTAATGGAAACTGTGGATAAAAAGCTAAAGGAAACCAAGAGAACAGTGTAGAAACAAATAGAAAATATCAATAAAGTGTTAGATATTCAAGAAGTGACCCAAGGGAAATTGTAGAGTCGAAAAGTACAATAACTGAAATGAAAAGCTGATTGGAGAATTACAATAGCATATTTCCACATGCAAAATAAAGAATCAGCAAACTTGAAGTTGTGTCAATTAATGAAAGAATAAAGAAAAATTCTCAGAGCCCATGAGAACTGTAAGGCACCATCAAGTATATCAACATAGGCATAGTGGGTATCCCAAAGTGAGAGGAGAGAGAGAAAAAAGAGCAGAAAGAATATTTAAAGAAATGATGGAAGAAAAAGTTACCCAATTTGATAAGAACATAAACCTACACATCCAAGAAGCTTAATATATTCCAAGACATATAAAAGAAAAGAGATCCACATTGAAATGCATTTAACCAAATTCTTGAAAGAAAATGACATATAGACTTTTTTAAAGCAGCAAGAGAAAAGTGAATTCTCATGTACAAACATTTGCCATAAAGATTAACTGCTTAATTTAAATCCCAAACAAAACAAGTAGGAAAGAAGTGGGAAGAAAATTTTAACATGCTGAAAAAACTGTCAACCAGGAATTCTGTACCCTGCAAAATTATCCCAATAATAAGGAAGAAATAAAGATATTCCAAGATAAACAAGAGCTAATAGACTGCATTCCAAATAAACCTGCCTTACAGGAAATGTTAAATGGAGTGCTTTAGACCAGATTACTTGAGGCCACATATAAAGGAATGAATCTGATCACAATCTTCCACCATATGTGATTAGCTCAAAATGGGGCAACATCCAAATACAAGAGTTAAAGCCAAAAACTTATTAGAAGAAAATATAGTGGTAAATCTTCATGATCTTGGATTAGACAATTAATTCTTAGATATAACACAAAAGTACAAGCAACAAACAAAAAATAGAAAAATTAGATTTCTTCAAAATTAAAACTTTTCTGCCTCAAAGGTCATTACCAAAAAATAGAAAAGATAACCTATATAATATGAAACACCATTTGCAAATAATAAATGTTAGAGGTGTCTAGTATCCATAAAATATAAAGAACTTGCAACAAAACAACAGAAAGTTCAACAACCCAATTTTAAAATGGGCAAAGAGCATGAGTTTGATATTTCCATAAGGTAAATATACAAATGTTAAGAAGCACAAAAGTTTTTAACTATCATTAATTATTAGGAAAATGCACATCAAAACAGAATGGAGGAAAAAAAAAAAACCACTCAGTGGAATGGGATAAGCCATGGTGGTTCAGCAGGCAAAATTCTCGCCTGCCATGCCTGAAATCTGCATTCAATTCCTGGAGTCTTCTCAAGCAAAAAAAACAAAAACAAAAAAAAACAAGCAAACATCAATGAGATCTCCAATTCTGGGCCACCTACCCCACACCCTGATATCCATGAACCCCACATTCCATGCACCTACCTACATCCTGCCTGTGCAACAGCCCCTGTGTATCTGCACAGGCCCTCCATTTACCTCCTACCACACCCTACATCTGTGTCCCTCATGCTTCATCCTGGTACTGTGCTCCAAGGCCTGCATAAGCTGCACCCCATCCCCATGGACCCTGAACCACACCTCCAAGACCCTGCACTATGAATTCCATGCTCTCAGGTATCAATGTAGTACCCCCAACCTGTGCCTATTCCAGTGCTGCAACCCATCACTACATTGTTGTGCCCCACCCCCATCTTGCTCCACATCCATCTTGCAAATACAAAGCATTAGACTACTGAGGGAAATCAATATCTAAAGTAAATCTATCAAGATATTTACATCCCTCAAAGGCAACCAAAGATCACTAAGCATATCAAGATGCAGAAAGATATAGCACAGTCTAATGACCAAATTAAAACAACAGAGGAGATACAGACCTTGGAACAATAATCAGAGATGTTCATCTAACTTTGCTAAATAAAATCAGTCAGGTGATTGATGACATAACAAATTAAAGAAGACACTAGAAGAGGATAAAGAGGAATTTAAAAGAATACGTAGAAAATAGCAGATATCACAGAGATTAAAAATGTTGCAAACCAAGTAAAATATATACTAGAGACACACCACAGAAGATTTGAAAATGCAGAAGAAAGAATGACTGAAATAGAGGATAGAACAAATGATTCAAACACATAAAAGAGCAAATGGTAAAAAAGATGGAAAAATTTTGAATTGGATCTCAGGAAAATGATGAGCAAAAGAAAGTACACAAGTCTAAGAATCATCCGTGTCCCAGAAGGAGAAGAGTAAAGGGTTATGAAAATTAGTGGAAGAGCTTATGGGAAAAAACTTCTCAACCCTTATAAAGGACATAAATAAATATGCAAATCAAAGGAGCCCAACAAACTCCAAATAGAATAAATCCAAATAGGCCTTCCCCAAAACACATACTAATCAGTCTGTCAAAGGTTGAAGAGAAGAAGAAAATCCTGAAACCAGCAAGAGCAAAACAATCAAATACATACAAGTGAAACCACATAAGACAGAGTTTGGACTTCTCAACTGGCACTATGGAGGTGAGAAAGCATTGGTATGATGTATTTAAGATCCTGAAAGAGAAAAACTTCCAGCCAAGAATTCTGTACCAAGCCACATTGTCCCTCAAAAGGCAGTAGTACATGGGACCTGACATCTAGAGGTGAAATTCTCCTTGGTGGCAGGAGAGATAACTTCCAAGGATGAGTCTGGCCCTTGTACCATGTGAAAAATGCCATCCTGACCAAAAGGGGGAAAAAGTGTAAAAATAAAGCAGCAGTGGCTGAGAGAGTTCAAATAATATGAGAGGCTACTGGGGAGATCACTCTTAGGCGAACTTCAGTTAGACATTGCTACCTATCATAATTTGGCAAACTCTAATCAAAACCATTCCAAGTAATCCTAAAGAACATATAGAGCAATATATAAGGTTCTACAAAACTTCCATGCACTTGAGTAACTTTATGAATCTTAAAACATGGAGAATTCAGCCTCCCCAGAACATTAACTGGTTCCATCCCCTATCCCATATTATTTACAGCCCCTTCCAGCATGAAAAAGTTAGAATGGGCGTAGTCCAAATACCCCTAAAGAGTGGGAGAAAGATCAAAGTTGATGGTGGAGATATACAGAGAAGATAGTGTTTAACAAACAAGTATATTTTCTGAATCATTAGACTGATACTTCTTTTAGTCTCCAGTATCTTAAAGGAGCTAGAATTAGGGATTTTAAATTGTGGAACTGAAACCCATTCCAAATTCTGAAATCTGTTCTACAACTAATTGTTGCAATGTGTTTTGAAATTTATTGCTTTTTTGTATATTTCTAATTTTTCATGGGAAATAAAAAAAATACTTATTTTATCCTCCAGTATTTTGGAGCAGCTAGAAAGAAAAATCTGAAATAGTGGAATGGTAACCCAAAACAAACTCTGAAATCTGTTCTGTAACTACTTGTTGAAATGTACTTTGAAAATCATTGATTTTTCTTTCTTTTCTTTGTGTATATGTCATATGTAACAATAAAAAGCATTAACAAAACTTTAATGAGATGTCATATCACTCTGATCAGAATGACTACAAACAAAAAAAAAGGAATATTACAAGCATTAGCAAGGTTGTATAGAAATAAAATTCCTCCACCGTTGCTAGGAGGGTAATGTGGATAAAAGTGAAGCTCTAGCCAGTGGGGATGGGATGGTGGACATGGAATGTAGTGCATTCCAACCTTGGAGCTGTGAGCTATTGAAGCAGGAGGTGTATATGTCTGGGATAGAGCCTGAAGGGACTCATTTGAAGTTATCTTAAAATATTGCAGCAAAGGCACCAACTCTGATAAATGATGGCGATGAGAAAAGAGCTGAGTGATTCAACCTCATTGAGCCTTGTTACCCATGCCTAGAAGAGAGCATGTTTAAGAATCAGCACTACTTCTTTACTAAATCAATGGAATTTCCCTATTTACCAAATTATGGATGCACAGAATTACATCCCTTAAATACCTGTTGGAGTAGGACACTGTCTATCATTCCATTTGCATTTCCTCATTATACCATTTATAAAATAGTATAGCAGTATTCAACACATAATAAACAACTTATTATATTTCATAAAAACTCCAAAGCCTATCTTCTTTTGTTTTGGGATTTTCCAGTAATATAAAGACAAATATAATGGTACTTCACATTCTCCTTCATCCCATTTATTTCTTCAAAGCCCATTGAGGCTGTCTATTGTCTTCTGTTAACTTCCTAATGTGCTATAAAGCAATGTACTGTTTATTCTTTCACTTCCAACCTAAACTGGAGAAAGGAAAGACTTTCATAAAACTATTTTGATGAAGTACATACGAAACAAAAAAAATCCACAGAAAAGTTGTTCATTAGACTGAGGTATATTATAAAGCAGATAGTAGGAAAAATATAAAACATGTAACAACTGAAAATTCTTGACTGAGGATCGTTTTGAATTTTTTTTGTTGATGCTCATGTTCCTACTGGTCAGGATATGATTTCTCTTCCAACTAGAACTGAACTTTTAATTGAATGTAATTTTGTACATCTAGTTAAAGAGCAAGATTGGAGAAAGCATCTACTTAGCACTTAAAGGTCAAATGAAGAATTATTTAAAACCTCACTAATTTTTAACTCTTAGCTGCTTTATATGTGATTTATATGCAATTTTCTTGACTCTTCTTTCTGATTTTAAGGGTGTACTAAAGTTTATATCATTATTAACACATAAGTCCCCAAGAGAAATGCAAAGTAATTTAATTCATTGATTCCTGTTCTGTACAGAATATAGAATAGGAAAATTCACCCATGGGGCTTCTTACAATGGTGGATATAGGTCAGGCTGAGGGAAAGATCTCCCACAGATACTGTCTCCTCCAAAACATGGATGCCATCTCAAGAATATATCAGAGGAATCTGGTCTCAGAGAAAATTTGTATATGGTAAGTCATCTTCTGTCTCTTTGATTCTCTTAAGATAATTTAAAAATATATTTCAATGTACCTGTGCCATGCATGCCTGTTAGGCTTGTAGTTAAGAATGACTTGTTTAGCTTCTGATCTCTTCAGAAGTTAATTCGCAGGTTTTCATCTCCTAACCCAGGACTGGAATCATAGTAGCATGTTTGACACTAGTTTGCACATCAACATAATGCACTGCCTCAGACGTGCTCTGAGGTCCACTTTGGAAGATGATATTTCTTTGAGGGCTACTTATTATTAGCAGCTTTCAGTCTTCTTTTATTTAATGGCCCCCTCCCTTTTTAAAAGATAAGGGTAAAAACACAAAGCTAAGACAACTTTTAACATAGAGCTAGAAATAAAAGGAAGTTACATATTCAGGAAGATGTGATATAAAACTGGGTTACAAAGGGGATAGTGTTGCTTCCTATGAAACGGAGTTCAAAGGATATTAAGAAATGACCAGAGAGAAAGAGACAGATGGGATCAGGAGGTCCGAAGCTCAGTCATAACAGATAACAGACAGCTTTATTCTGAATCAGATCCTGCTTATATTCTTCAGGGTAACAAAAGGCATGCCTGCATTTCCTGAGAAAACAAAGTGCTTAACTTTCTTCATACTTAATGTAACCATTTGGGGTAAACAAACTTTCTCTTACTACAAGACTGCTCTAATTAAAAAGGTAACAATCTCCACAGTTTCCTGTCACCATCCTAAGGCAAGCTGCTCCCAACAAATTCTGCAGGTCTTGTTTTAACCCTTGGCTCCTACAAGATAACATTAAAACACATAAATCAAGAAAAAAAATGAGGAGATGGAATATTCCTTGGGTACCTTATCAATTCTATGTGTATCTCAGGAAATCTAATAACTTTTTGTGTCCAAATTTCCCCTTGTAAAGTATTGACTCTGAGACTCTCACAGTGATTTGAGGTTATCATTTAAATAAAAAATATTTATGAAAGGATACTGCATCTAAAAGAGGATGAAAATTTTGGTGCTACATTTTAATGCCCCTAAAATAACAACCCAATTCATCTCCTTTAATTTTTCAATTTAATTAATCCCAGATTTTTCAGTGCCCATATTTGTGAAAATTCTCCCTCAAAGAATTTCAAAGGTGATTTAACCACAAACATATAATTGCCTTTCGTAAGTGCTCTTAAGATGTTGAATATTCCCCTTGGACATAAAGAGAAGTCAATTTTATGTTCTTTGAGAACAAGCAGCATGTATATTTTGCATTTGTACATTCTACCAAGTTGCTGAGTATATTATATGTTAATTCAGAGAAAGGTTAAGTAGTGTATATTTTAAAGAAAGAGGGCTGATTGATTTTGGTTCAGAAAGAAGTTCATTGACTATATAGTGTTTGTTGACAGTAAGTTTTGCAAATGTATTGCTTTAAGATTCACTTAAATAAAAAGACAGACTGAGAACAAGTAGTATTTACTAAACCTGGTCTGTGTTTCAGGAAAGTTTTAAGTTCTCTTTGTCTTCTTCATTTATTTTCACAACAAGCATAATACATTGAGCATATTTTTTGTTGGCTGGTTGGTTGGTTTTTCACAAGAGAGGAAATGGAACCAGAAACAGGTTTATTGCATAGTCGCAAGATGAATAGAGTGAGTAATAGAGTGAGATGCAATCACTAATAGAGTAAGATGAATCAGTAATAGATTGAGAGAGCAAAAGAGTGAATAATTTAAAAGTCCATGGTTTCTACTTCTTTTCTAAATATCACATTAGTATTAATAGAGTACTATCCAATATTACAAAATATGAATTTTAAAAAGCAGTGTGATTCTTCTTGGTAAACTGTTCTTAGGAATGTACATATTTGCCTTTTCACAAATGCCACTGTCATGCATATTTGAACTCCCATTTTTGCTGTTAGCTCTCTCCTATGTCATTTTTTCCAATGCATACAGAACCATTTACTGAAAAGTTATCCAGAAAAGATATGTGTTGATAAAAAGTTAAATTTCAAGATGAAAGAGAAATTGCTCATGTTCCTCAGAGAACACAAGTCTGTCAAATGTAATCAAGTAAAGCATCAGAACTTTATCATTAAAATTAAGTAAATCTCCCTTACTATGGAACATATGTTTATTTGTGAATTCTGAAACTATTATTGCATAACCCTTTTTCCACAGCAAATGCATATTTCACCTAATTTCTTTAGAAAAAAGCTACTGTTTTAAAATTTTTATTTGAGAATTTATACATTTATAGAAAAATCATGCATAAAATACCAAGTTCCCATATACCACCCTATTACTAATACCTTGCATTATTGTGGCATATTTGTTGCACTTCGTGAAAGAACATTTTTATAATTAGACTATTAACTACAGTCCATTGTTTACAATAGGGTTCAATGTTTGTATTGTACTTCCCCATGTTTATTTTAAAATCTTTATTCTAATATAAAATATACAATCTAAAATATCTCCTTTTAACCACATTCACATATAAAATTCTACGGTGTTATTTATGGTCACAATGTTGTACAACCATAACCACCATGCAGTACCAAAACTTTACTATCAACCCAAATAGAAACTTCCTACAGTTTGAATATTAAATTACCTATCTTTAATTTATGCTTCTGATTTTCAGTATCGGAGAACAGAATATTGGTACTTATAGCGAAGTAATGATTTTCATTTTTGTATCTTCTCCTTGGTACTACCCTTAAAATTTTTAAGGATAAAGGAAGATGAGACACACAAAATTGAAATGAGCCAAGGGAGAATGAAAATAAAGGGTGAAAGGAAACAGGCAATAATCTTTCAATTCTCCAACATGATCAGAATTCTCAATTTACCTAGAGAGCAATATAAGCAATAATGTTACATGTAGAGGTGAGTAATTGATAACCAATTAAGTTTTAACTTCAAAATTCACATAGCCCTAACAGTCAGATGTATAATTTGCTTATATGTGTCTGTATTATTTTCTTACTTTATAGTTTTTCTTTTTGTAACATTTATAGGAGATTGCAATATTTCAATTTCTATGAATTTTCTTGGCATCTAATGACATAAAAAAAGATAAATGGCATTTACAGATATACTTGAGTTTCAGAGAATTTCTATTCAGAGCCCCTGAAGTTAAAATATTAGTCTGAGTTTCCTTCCACTTTTTAGTCCTTTTTTCACATGTCCACTCAAAATGACTTTTGACATATTTAATAAACTAAATGAATTCAATTCAATTGTTGATTTATGTTAATGATATATTATGTACCTTTTATTACATCAGGATCATCATGCCTGGATAATTTTTATACAGCCTTTTAAATCATATTTTCTAAAGGTTGAGTCACCATATATTTTAGCACATAAATCTAGGGATTTAATGCTATGATTCTTAGAGAAAATATTCATCTGAGGCTTGAAGGCACTGTTATACAAATCAAAAAAGCTGTAATGTTTTGTTTTGAATTTCAATATTAGTTCCAAAGCATCTTCCTAAGCATATGACATAATCTAAATTTCTACCCAGATTCTTTTTATTGAACAAGTAAACTGAATCTAGTTTACAGGTGGAACACAAACTTTTCTTTCCCTTTCATGTTACCTTCTCCTGCTTTCCTCATATTTTCTCCTCAGGGTACTTCCACAATAAATCTTCATATAAGAATCTTATCTTCTTTGTTTAAGAATCCATCTCTGGGAAGACAATCTTAGTCATTCAAACATCTTTTTAACATAAAATTGTGCATATGTGGCTAACATTTGTCTGCATAATTGTACTTTTCATGTTCAAATACATATACTAAAATTCTTAAGTAAATGCAAAATTTTAAAAGTAAATATCCATCCCCAACCCATTAACTGACTATCTACCTTTCTCTCTAGGTTTTATTGAAGTAAATCCTGAATAAAATGGATAGAGGAAATCAATCTGTTGTTTCAGAATTTGTGCTGCTGGGACTTAGCCATTCATGGAATATGCAAGTTTTACTCTTAATGATATTTTTGATGCTTTACCTAACCATTGTATTTGGAAATATTGTTATCATGATCTTAATCATCACTGACCTCCATCTCCATTCCCCCATGTACTTCTTGTTGGCCAACCTGTCCTTTGTTGATATATTTTTTTCCTCAGTTACCACACCTAAGATGATCACAGACTTTCTCAGGGAGAGCAAAACCATTTCCTTTGGAGGCTGCATGTGTCAAATACTTTTTGTTCATTTTATTGGAGGGGTTGAGATGGTGCTATTGGTGGTGATGGCCTATGACCGCTATGTGGCCATCTGCAAGCCTCTGCACTACTCCACCATTATGAGCTTGCAAAAGTGCATTGGATTGGTGGTGGCTTCCTGGACAATTGGCTTCGTGCATGCCATGAGTCAAATGGCTGTGATTGTGCAACTACCTTTCTGTGGCCCCAGGGAAATAGACAGCTTCTTCTGTGATATACCACTGGTGATCAAGCTTGCATGTATGGATTCATATACTTTGGGCATATTAATGAATTCTGACAGTGGGGTCCTAGCCATGACCTGCTTTATTCTGTTACTGATCTCCTACACACATATTCTCTTAACTGTCCACCAAAGCTCTAAAACCGGTGCATTGAAGGCACTGTCCACCTGCACTGCCCATATCACGGTGGTGGTACTCTTCTTTGGGCCCTGTATCTTCGTTTATGTGTGGCCACTCAGCGTTACTTGGGTGGACAAATTTCTTGCTGTGTTTTATTCTGTTATCACACCGATTTTAAATCCATCCATTTATGCACTGAGAAATAAAGAGATAAAAAATGCTATGAAGAGATATAGAAACTCCTACATAGATTTCAAGAGAAATTTTTAATGCTCCAGGATCTAATGTGAGCACTATAATTTGATAACATAATGACCCTGTGATTTAGGTTGAAATTTCCAGGTATTTAGCTTATATATGCATGTCATGTCCATCTTCAAATGCAGGAATATGTTTAATATAATTCAAGGAATTACAAAAAATATTAATCATTCAATGTAATACCATGAAACATTACTCTCAAATCCAAATATTAATGATCCTCCTTTATGGAGAAACTACCCAGTCAATCTGCCTATGTCTTTAAATATGTTCAATGAGAATTTTGAAATACTTTCAGCACAGCCATATATCTCTCTTTTGGAACATATTTTCATTAATTTCCCTTGAAACTTCTCCTATCTCCATTTGAAAATAAGGTGTTTCCAGAACATCAACCATTCCTCTCAAACCTTTCACTCACCTTTTATTAAAAGGCTACTAAATTATTACTTTTTCCTTAACCTATCTTCCTACCCAAACAGGAAAAAATGGGAAGAGTAAAGGTGGAGAAGTGAAAGTGGTAAAAATATACACAGTAACAGCAATGGTTATTCCATATTGGTTTGTACTGGCTCAATAGAAGTAAAAAAACTTGAAAGTCTAGTGGCATTTCCTTAGTTGAGTCTCTCACCAGATTTGACATTTATGGTTTAAATTCTCCCTAACCATTTATGTAGAATGTAATCACTTGAAATGTAATCTTAAGGGTAGGGATCATGCCTTACATGTATTGATATGTACATGTATGATTTAAATCATAAAGAAAATATTTTGATTTTCTTACAGAATTATATATTAAATAGATTGAAATTAAGTTTAAAGAATTAAAAATAAAATTTTAAAATAAAACAAGAACATATGCGGTTTTTATTTCTCTTAATATGGGAACAATGTAAACAAAATTGTAGAATAAGAAAATGCAGTTATGATCATTGAGTGCCTACTCTATATCATTGTTTTAGGTATTACTTAAATACTTTTACTGTTATTCAATATTGCAAATGAAAAAAATGAGATACATAAGTGTGAATTAAATTCTGTCAAAGTAACATAGACTTGTTTTTCTGCCTACATAAGATTCAGAGATGAATCTTTTTCTAGGACGAGTCATACATTATAGACACTGCAAAATGCAAAAAAAAAATCCTACAAAGAAAGTGCATAGTAGATCTTTCCAAGAATAAAATACAGAATATAACTCATTAATCTAACAAAATATAAAAAATAAACCTTGAAACTGCATAATATGGAATCTAGTTTGATCATGTAGTATAAATTGAGAATGTAACACCACTTAATTCATGGTGTTTAAAGACTAATAGCAAAGTATTTTGTTGTATCTACATAGCCTCTAGCCTCTCCTACTCACTGTGGTTATACATTTTTATTTACCACATTTGCCTTCACTCTCTGTTTTATGTAATTTTTTCTTACAAAGCTGTTGGGTACCTTTATATTTTTGTATGTCCTTATAAGACCAACTTGAATATAAATGACTACTTGTATGGCTTTCCTGGAAATTTTAAAACGGGTAAGGGAAAAGGATATAAAGAAACAGCTTATATGATCTTATAATAAATCCTAATAATACTTTAATAATACATGCTCTCAACTCAAACATTTCAGTACCTTTTCATTATTATATCCGAGCTTACTGTTTACACATTATCAGATAGGCAGATTCTCCTAAAATCCTAATAGTTTCTACTGGAATCATCTCCACATATATTACTGGTAGATGTGCACACTCCATTACAAAAAACCTGAAATATCTTACAGTCTTAATTCCAAATTTAATGGAAATATTGTTGTCTAACCTGGTGGAAGCATCCTTTTTAAGGATACAAGTAGAGCTTAAAATTGTGAGGGTGAGAAGCAAATATTTTGTGCATGAAATTTCAGGTGTAATAGTAGGAGGAATTTTTATATGTTGGTTCCAAAATCCAGAGAATGAAGAATTTTTCCCCCATGGGAGTCATATAGGAATTTTCTGTATTCCATTCCATAGTTTTATTATGCCAGCTCCTTCTGGATCATCAAGTATATATAAGACCATTGAATTCTATGGTCATATAGAATATGACCACAGAATTTGTTGCATTGATTTCACTTTAAAATAAATTCCTTTATCAGTATCAAAATTGTACAGGTGCCAGGATTGTCAATTAGACATTCCTCAAACACATGAATGGGAATGTAATCTAAACTTTAATTGTTAGAAAAAAAGTGTATCTGGGATAAATGTTAACTCCAATAAAAACAAATTTCTACTACTTTCATGATGGAAATATCCCAATGTAATCCACTTGGTGACTGGCAAGTTACCACGAAGTTTGCTATATCATGGCCTCAGGATTACTGGGCTTTTTCAGTACTGACTGGCACATCAAGCTTTTGAGATAGTCCAGGTTACTTACCAACACATGGCTTCCAATTCCTGTCATTTTGTAAGGGATGAACTGAACAAGCCTTGGGATGGCTAGGAAAAGAGTCTAACCTACACAGAACTTGTCATTTGTCTGCCTGATTACTAAAGCTTCCACTGAAGAGGCTGTTCTATGGTGCATATTCAAAATGGGTAACTGGATTTTCAAAAAACTGTGCCCATTTCAGGAAGCCAAAGAATTATTTCCCAGATTTCTTTGTCACCAATTTGCTAATTCCATGCATTCTAAGGTCTGAGCAGGTAACCAAACCATTAGTAATTTTTTATGAATCAATATACATTCATGTTTCTAGCCAAAGTAGAGGTCCAAATGTACTCTTTGAATTTCTGTGCTTAGAGGTATTGTTCCTCACCTCTGTTCTTTAGGGCCGCTCTTAACTGAGATAGTGAAAATGTAGATTTGAACTTCTAGTAAGTGTCAGCATGTCATGTGAAATCACCTCTGTAGTTTGACTTTTGGTATGATAGTATGAAGAGTTCTCCTAGCCCACTCCACTTTGAAACTGCTGAAATCTAAAACAAAAATAAACTTTTTTCTTTTTCTTTTTTTAAAAATAAAAATAAAAAATAAAATAAATTTTCCAGGTCTGAAAATGGACCTGAAGTTGAACAGCAAATGAATAAACATTATTTTAAGAACATTTATTTAGATTTGGTAATCAAGGTGAGAGACTATTGAATTTAAACCAGGATAGTTACTTCCTCTTTTTCCCCAGCCCATTAAGGCAGACTCCACTCTTGATCACTGCAGCCAAGAACACGGGACTCTTTCTCTGATCAGCTTCAAGTCAGAGTGCTTTCTCATGGGAGGAGAATATGTCAGCATTTCCCATCTGTCTCTAGCTACCTGCAAGTGTGGGTGAGAGGCAAATGTGAAGAATGGAAGGGACTCCATTCTACCACCCAGGCCCCACTCATGGAACAGAGGTGTTAGCTTGGGCATGGCAGGCTAAGAATATTGGGATTCTGATTCCCTTGCTCTCTGCTCTGAAGTAGTGTTTTGTTACAGGGAGAGACAATCTGAGCCCACCTCTGACACCTCCTCCCTCCCAACACTGAATGCTCAGATCCTAAATGAAGGCTTCTCCCTGTTCCCAACTCCAAATCACTGGATCAGAGATGATGCTTAGGGTGAGAAGAAGGTCTTTAGATAGAGAGCTCATAATAGGTACCCAAAGGAAAAGACTTCATTTAAAACAGCATTTGGAGAAAGTAAAGCCCAAGTGTGCTCTCAAAAACAGCATTTTTTTCTGGTGACAATGGCAATTAGATTCAATATACAAGTTAAATATAGGCTGCTGGTTTGTAAGATAGAACCTGGAACAAGACGGCTGGAAGGAGCTATCATGGGATTAAAATATATATATATAAAACACTATCCTCAAAAACTGTTCTGTTCATTGCCACCTACCATAGCTTGTCAAACCCCGTCTAAAACCATTCTAGCCAATCCTAAAGAACACCTAGGCCATTATTAGATTCTACAAAAGTTGCATGCACTAGGCTACCTTTTCAGAAACCTACAACCTCCAGATGGGACCCTGGACAAGATAAATCCTGAAACCTAGAGGGTCCAGCCTTTCCAGAACAGATTTGCATATTATTTTTCTGAAGATTCACAAATGCCAGCAGGCAAGAGAAAATGAATTTTTTCTTATGGTGTGAAAAATATAGGAAAAGTGAGAGGCAACATTCTAATTCAATTAGTGTGTTCCTTCTACTTCAAAATATTTCAGAAAAGATACAAATGTATAAAAGCTTCCAAGTTCATGGATGAAAATATGAATCCTGTGATATAATGATGCAAAATTTTTAAACTTCTTTTATGCAGAAGTGCTCTTGGCAACTAACTGTTGTATGATGGTACTCTGGTACAACAAAATACAAAACAATGTTAAATATCTCACAGTCAAAGCAACTAATGGCAGTTAGTCATAGCAAAGGGTAAAATATAGTACAGATTAGAATACAATTTTTGAGTAAGAGGAAAAGCCCCATGGCATAATATCATTCTTATGCCCAAGAAAGACCAAATATTAAATAAATATACAAGCATTTTTACTTTGGCAATGGAGAGTTTTAGTCAAAGTGCGACACAACACTGAAAAACAACTGAACGCACCAGTGTGATAACAAGGAAGCTTTTCAATTACCACTGTAAAAAAATATATTTGCATATTAATTATAATAAAATTGTATTATGAAACTGAAAGGGTTAGGAGGGGAAAGGGTGAGAAATAAGAAAGGTACACCAGGAAATTTAAAGTGGGGGGAGGGTTATTTCTGCCCTCCCAGGCAGAACTCACCAAACCCAAGATGGAGGAAGGTGAGTGTGCAAGCTGGTTTCAGTGTGGGCAGCTTTTAAGGATGGAGGTTTTAAGGAAGGGGTGGCTCATTAGTTCTGGAAGTCAGGTTGGGAAGGGTGACACAGCCTCTGCAGGACCAGTTGCAGTGCCCTTCCCTGTTCCCCAGACCTAACATTCCAGCTTTTTTGTGATAATAGAGTGCCAAGATCTTTCTGGCTACTTCCTGCTATAATGGGGTGGTGTGGGGTTATAGGCTGGAATCATCATGGCCAGGGGAGTGGGGAAGCTGGTTGTAGGAATCTGGTGAGAAAGGCAGGTGATGATAATGATGCGGTAGCATTTGGTTGACTGGTACCCGGGATAGTTCCTTCATGCATCTTTGAAGGAAGTTGAGGAGGCAGAGAGCTAGGAGGAAAAAGAGACAGATTAGGATAACTGGTCCTAGTAACAGGAAGAGCCATGTCACCAGAGGAGAAGAAAACCAGCTTAAGGCAGAGTTGGTTCCTTGTTTCCTGTGGTAGAGATCGTCTCTTAGTTTATTTAGGGTTTGAATATTTTGTTCCACCATAGCTGAATCATTGACGTAATAGCAGCATTCCTCTTGGAGGAATATACACGTTCCTCCTTTTTCAGCTGTCAGCAGGTCTAAGGCCCATCAATTTTGAAGAGTTACCTGGGCTAGTGAGGTGAGTTGGCTTTGTAGAGAGGAGAGGGATTCTGATGTTGATTAAAGGGCTACTTGTAGTCGAGTTTTGAAGTTTTGAGAAGTTAAAATATTGTGTCCCAGTGCCCCTCTTACTGTGGCTGAGGCTGCGACTGAAGCGGTTAGACTGATGCCTACTAGGATAGGAAGAAAGTAGCCCTTTTTGAGCGAGGAGAGGGAAGTAGCCAAGTTAGTTTGGACTCCCCATAGAGGATCAATTGAGGACCAATAGTTACCAGGAAGCATGGTCCTGGGGTAGTGGAGTTAAGGCACTTGGTAAGAATTCTATTACACCAGAAATATTGTCCTTTGGGGGCATGGGTGGTGTTTTGGATAACGACATTAGTTTGGCACTTGCTATGAAGTTTTATTTGAGGGTTTTTTATCCAGTGTAGTGAGGCTATTAATTTGGCAAGAAGATCTTGCCCCATTAGTGGGCTGGGGCAAGAAGGCATTACTAAGAAAGAATGTGTAATGGGGTACCCTTTTATTAAACATGCAAGTGGTCCAGTAGTTAAGGGGCATGAAGGACAGCCATCTATGCCCATAACCATAACCTGGAAAGGAAGGAGTTGACCTGAGTAAGAGGGGAGGACAGAAAAGGTAGCCCCTGTGCCTGCTAAAAAAGGAGGTGGACTTACCCACTACCTTGATTGTTACCCTGGGCTCAACGAGTGTGATTGGGGTCACTGAGACTAGGCATCATCAGTCATCAGTGGCCAGGCCCAGGACTGTTAGTGGTGGGTTAGGGGTTGGAAGGACGGCCCTTCCATGGCCAGGTGCTGAGGGGCAGTCACTTTTCCAATGTCCCTTTGTACCACAGAGAGGGCATGGTCCCTTGGGAAGCTGAGGATTGGGGTACTGGGGAGACCAGTGTCCATCGAGGCCACATTTGAAGCACTTCCCTGGCAGTGGATTAGTCATAGCTGCCTTCTCCATTGAAGTGGTCCACAGAGCTGCAATCAGGGATTGGGTTTGTAAATTCACCTTTCAGCAGTCCCGGGATTCCTTTTCTGCCCTCTCCAGTTCACCACGAGTATTAAAAATTTTAAAGGCCTGATTGATGTATAAAGTATGTGGCTAAAACAGTTTTACCAGCCTCTGAGTCAGGGTCTAGGTGGGTATATTGGGAGAGGGCTTCTGTGAGGCAGTGTAGAAAAACCACCAGGTTTTCATCAGGACCCTGGGTAACTTCCTTTAGCTTATGGAAGTTTACTACTTTATTTGAAGCTTTCTGCATGCCTACTATGAGGTATGTAGGCACTTTGTCCCATCTATTCCTCCTGTTCCTCCCCACTGGAGTATCAACCTGGTATTCCCACCCTGGTTCTTGGTCTGGCACTGCCTCAGCCCCTACTGGCATGGTGTGGTCAGTGATATACCTGGTTAGCATGAGCCCTGGCTGCATTGAAAATGTGGTCCATTTCATCTGTAGTGAGGGAAGAAGAGCAGATTACATGAATGTCATGCCAGATGAGGTCGTAAGCATTAGCTAGATACTGGAATTTTTTAGTATAGGTAGTTGGATCATTGGAGAAGGAACCCAACCATTTTTCAATGTGCGAAAGATGGGTCAGAGAGAAATGAGGTATGTACTGAAATTAATCCTTCAGGTCCTGCAACCTCCCAGAGGGGACAATAAAGTACTTTTTTGAGTGGGTGTGGGAGCTCATGGGTCAGGGTAGTGAGGAACTAGCTGGTGACAGAAGAGCCGAAGCAGGGGGTGGGGGTCATGCCAGTAATGGGAGAGCCATTGGAGTAGAAGGAGGAAGGGAGGGATAGAATGGCATCTGGAATGCTGTCAGAGTGGGGGAGGGGGAGGAAGAGGGGGTAAGATGTCAGCTGGAGCTGGAGGAAGAGAAAAGCAAGATGGCGGTGGGAGTGCCGCTGGCACAGAAGGGGAGAGAGGAGGAAAAGATGGCGGCTGGACATCACTGGAACAGAAGGAGGAAGAGAAGGAGAAGACGGTGACTGAGATGTCGCCAAAGCAGAAGGGGGGAGGGAAAGGCAAGATGGTGACTGGAGTGCTGCTGGAGGAAGGGGAGGATACAAAGGGAAGGGCAGAAGTGCAGAAGGAAAAAAGCCTGAACATAAGGAATTTCGGCCCATTTGTCGTTCCTCTGGCAAAAGTCACAGAGGTTTGTAAGGATATTAAAATCAAAAGTCCCATCCTCAGGCCAATGAGAATCATTATCCAACTGATATTGGGGCCAAGCCTTTTTGCAAAAGTAAGTGAGGCATTTGGGCCAGATGTCTGGAAGTAAATCCAGTGTGGACAGGTTTGTCAGGAGACAACCCAAAGGAGTATAAGGTTTGGTTTGAGGATTTATTGCCATACTGACAGGTCTCAAAGGAAAAAGGACTGGCCCAGGGGGTGTCAGTGTCCCAATGTCCTGAGGGAGTCCTCAGAGCTCATATGAGTGGGATCTCATCTCCCCAGGGGATGTCTCACCGTGCTTTGAGGCCCTTTCAGGTCCTGGACCTGAATTTGGGAGGGAAGTGAGAAGCGGGGCATCCCCACAACTTTTTGAGTCCCAGGAAAAGGTGAGAGGTTTGCGGCGTCCCCATTCATCTCAGTCCTCAGAAGAGAACCTGATGTGAATTCATGATTTTTGGAGAGTAATTAACGGACAAGCTCTCTCAGAACTGTGAGACCCAGCAGCAGGGCTAGGGGGGAATGGACTTACCCAATCTGTGGTGGATGCAGCAGCACACTGAAGTGTCCCCTGTTGCTGGCTATGTGGATAAAGGAGGAGAGAGGAAGCTGGAGCACCCTGGGCCAGGCGAGTAGCAGCCGGGCTCCTCTCCGAGGTTTCTGGCACCAGAAGTGCCAGAAGGCACTTTGCCAGGAGGCAAAAGGGTGAGAAAGAAGAAAGGTAGACCAGGAAATTTAAAGTGGGGGGAAAGTTATTTCTGCACTCCCGGGCTGAACTCACCAAACCCAAGATGGAGGGTGCTGAGTGCACAGGCGGGCTTCAGCATGGGTAGCTTTTAAGATGGAGGTCAGGTGATGTACAGAAGCAATGGCTCATTAGTTCAGGAAGTCAGGTTGGGAGGGGTGATACAGCCTCTGCACTGTCCTTCCTTGTTCCCCCAACCTAACACAAACCTTTCAGTATTTGACATATATAAGTTCCAAAATATTCAGAATTATTGAACTGATCTGATGCAAAGATTTGCAAGACAATGTTAAATTAAGTATTAACTCTAGGAGTGTGAAAATTAACTGTCGGTACCAAAAATCTTAGTTTAAATCCCAAACTGCTACCTGCATGGACTTCAGCAAGTTTATAATAAGAATGAACTAAAGTTTGTTGTTTGCCAGCTATATATTAGATGCTGTGCCTTCACTTATTATTTCAATTTAAACTCCTCAACCTCTCCAACACTTAAATTGGTTGTGAATAAAATATTAACATTGAGAATGTGACAAAACTGCACATAAGAAAGTATAATATGGAAATTAATGGAGAAGCACACTCTGATGGGAAGAAAACCCTGAGACTGGCTCCCGTCTTATGGTCGTACATTAACCCTCTAGACTGGATGGCCTTGAAGGACATCAGCATGGCCTTCTGACGTTCCCTTTGTTCTTCCTTTTTCTCCTGTAATAACCCTTCAATAGTCCTTGGATTGAGGCCACTTACAGCTCTTGTGAACATGAATAAAAAGAGGAAAATATTACAGAATTATTTCACATATCTAATAAATAATTTGCTCTTCCTCTTCCACTTGTTAACATCTGCTCTTTGTAGTAAGAAAGATGTACCTCACCAGCTGAAGGACATGTGTGGATATATTTTTGTTGTTGTTTTCCATTTATCTATAATACATCTATAAAAGCTGACTTTGTTCTCATAACAAAGAAAATATGACAAGGTTATTTGCAGAAACCATCTCTGCAAACAACAAATTCATCAATTGGAATTATATTTGTATACTCTCTTGTGAGTATCAACTCTCAGATTTTACATAAGGCCTTCACAGATGACTCCGGTCTAATAAACCTCTCCATTCTTTTTATCTCATCATCATCATCTTGTATAATCATAGAATGTATTATGGAGTACCTTGATTTAAGCTCTTGAGTTAGTGCTGGGCTCCCCACCAAAGGTTAAAATACATCAGGGCAAGAAATTTTGTCCAGTATGAACTGGGGTGGCTCGCATTTCATAACATAAAAGCTTATTTATTATGAGTATTTAAAATAATATTTTGGAAATAAGTACATTTCCCCCAACATTTACATAACCTGTTGAAGACATTATAGGAAACTTTTAGAATTCAGTAAAAAATTGGAAGTAATGATATATGAGTATCAAAGAATTTACTTTCTGTGTTTCACAAATGTGCTTTTATTCTTTATCCATAAGCATGGTCAGTTTTCTACTTCTTAAATAATTTTTCATTTTCTTTCTGTTATTTCCCTACTTCTCTTTCCCATACCATTCCTTTTCCTTTACGCTACATTCAGCCACCCCAAAATCAATGTGAGCAGCCTGATATAGAGTATTTTTATTATCATGCAAGCACAGGAAATGCAATAATATTGCATGTATATGTTAGAACCACTTTTTCTCACATAACATTATATCATGGATGTTCTTCAAGGTCAATAGATTATTTTCTGATTTACTTTAAAAAATGCTATACAAAATCCCACATTACAAATGTAACAAACTGTGTTCTACTACTTTCTTAGAGATGAGCAATTACCTTTGCTCCCCCCAATCCTTTATAGCCCCCAAACAGGGTGAAAGCAGTGTTTGCAGACATATACTTATATATGCTATTATTTTCATACTGTTATATTCTCATGCCCATGTAATAGACTACCAGCAAGTAGTCATTTCTAGAGAGCAGGTGTTTTTCATTTTAATGGCTAGTAACAAACCTATTTCAAAAGTAAAATTAGTTATAGTACGAGTACTCATTTCATCATGCCACATCAGTGATGAGTGTTAACTCTTTTTCAACATTTTGCTTTCAGATGTGTGAGAAATATTATATCCTGGTTATTTCAATTTATATTTTTCTGACTATTGATAAGATTATACATTCTTCCCCCTTGGTTTATCTGTTATTGAAAGTTCCTGTTCTGTGAAATAACTATTCATTTACATATATATTATAAATTTTGCATGGCTCCCTTAACAAAGAAACAGTTAAAAAGAGTCATTTATATTGTGAAATTTAATTGTTAACATTATATACATATATAAATATATATAAATATATATATATAATATATATGGTACATAAATATAAATAAAATAAATATATACATATATTGGGGGGGATGGGCAGGCTCTGGGAATCGAACCCGGGTCTCTAGCATGGCAGGCAATAATTCTACCACTGAGCCACCATTGCATTGCCCTTTCCATATACTTTGAAATCCCTTATACTTAATATTCTCAAGCTATGCCATTTTACTGTGTTATAATATTATTTAACCTTTTTAAAAATACTTTGTGAGACATGTCTGCATTTTCTGAGTATCCTAAATTCTTTTAAACAATTTCCTAATACCTACAACTTTTTTCTAAATTTACTTTTTAACTGATAATATTTGACTTTTAATTTTTACCTGTACTACCTCTAATTTGTTTTTTTAACACAGAATGAATTAAGAACAAACTTGTTTTCATCTAAGTAAACAGTTCCTGTGTCACCCTTGAGCTTTGGTTGTGATTCTAAAGACAAATGCAGCAGAAAATACTTTCCAAAGGAGGAATATAATTCAACAAAAAGAATCACAACGTGAAGTGCCCAAAGTCTCCTGGGTCAAATTAAACCATAACCTCAGAATTTTACAAACAGACACCTCAGGCCAAAGCTTTTGGATCTGTGTGTGGAGTACCTCTTGGTACTCTGAGAAGGCTGTGATTCCTGTCCAAGACCAGTCTTTCTCCTAGTCCTCTCCATTACTGGATTCTCTCTCATATACTCTGAAACTGGCAAGCAAAAGGTCATATATATGAAACAATAGAGAGAATAATCTTCCATGTCATAAGAACTCATTAAAGATACAGACCATATTTATAGAAATACAACTAATATAAAAAGAAATAGAATAACTAAGACAAGTCAAAAGAATAAGGCTATGATTTTCAAGCACAGGTGATTTTGCCTACCAGGGGATATTTGGCAATATTTAGAAATTTTTGATTGAAATGATTGAAGAAGTGCTAATATCTTGTAATAGGTAGGAGCCAGATTCTTCTTAATCACCCACTAGATAGAGAGCAGCTTCCTACAATAGAGAACTATCCAGTCCAATGTGTCATTAGTGATGAGAAGTCCTGGAATAAACTCAATCTAATAGAGTGAGTCATAAAGAGTTGGGTATGCAGAGATATCCTACATGGAATAGAAATTCAAATAATAAGCCATAATTGTATTGACCACAAGATTATCAGGGAGCAAATAACTTGTATGATTTTCTGAAATGGCTTATGAAATGCATATTCACTGATTTTGGTTGCAGCAGATACTTTTTGTTGTAATGCATGTACTAGTTGACTGGACTAATCATTCCCTCTTCAGAAAGGAAGCTGCTTTGCTCCACAGTCATAGTAGGGGTACTGGAGCCTCTAGGGCTACCAGTCATGGGAAGAAGATTTGAACAGCAGCAGAAGGAAGGTTGAATTAAGTGACTATGGGGTATATGCAGAGAAATAATTCAACCACAAGCTCTTCTCCAGAGACTTGGTCTGATTATTTACTGCTTTCTAAGAAGTTAGTACAAATCTTAGTAATTTAAAACATTTAGTATTACCTCTCAGTTCTGTAAAAAGTTAATTAAGTTCAGATAGATGATTTACTTGGGCCTATATGGCAGTTGCAGTCACATGATAGGTTGAAGGCTAGAGTCATCCTAGAGCTTGATTGGGCTAGATTTCCAAGGTTACTCACGTGGGGGAAATAATGTTGTCTGTCTCCAGGTGTTCAGTTGAATGCTGAATGCTGAGCAGAGCCTCTATATGTGGATTCTCTAGGTAGGTGGGAATCTCATAGGATGGTGGCTGAATTCCACATTAAATGACTCAAGAGAAAATATTCTAAGAAGTCCAGCAGAAGCTTCAGAACTTTTTCTGACTATAGTTTAAAAGTCAAACAACATTACTTCCATAACATTCTATGGGTCAAGGGCAAATAAATAGGTCAGCCCAAATACAAATGCAGGGGAATTATGCAAGAGAATGAAAGCAGAGATGTATGGTCCATTGGATAGTCATATTTGGAGACTTCTACAAATTTGACTACCTCATGGATAACTCACCTTCCATTAATGATTTAATGAGATGTGTTGAATAATGAGAATGACTATGTCTGACAATTGTAAGAATGGAGATCATTCATGTAGGGTAACAGAATTGAAGCTGAGGAAGAAGTGTCAAGAAAATGGAAGAAGTATTTAAGTGCATTGGTCCAGAGGCAAGTAAATAGATGTGACAAATAGTATAACTCTATTATAGTGGAGCTTTGAACAAAAGGCCTAGGACATTATAAATCTTTGTCAAATTTTTGGTAATTTATTTTCAGGCTAATAAATGGGGTTTTATTTCTTTCCAAATTAGGAAAACTAATTTTAAAGAAGATGATCTCATCAGTGAACACCTCCCTTTTCCTTCTCTGAACTCCAGTAGTCCATTTGAGTGGGCACTTGACATCTATATTTTTTATTTGCTTATCAATCATTAAGTGCAAGCTGTATTTCCTCCACTAGGCTGCTGTGCTAATTAGTGTTAGAGTTCATAACCCACAAACACTCCCTCTTTGATTAACACCACAGTGTAAAGAAATGTCGTAGTATCAACAGTTTGAATGATTCTTTGCAGCAGATCTACTTCTGTTTCCTTGGACAATGGGAATTCATGTATTACTACTATTAGAATTTTATTGTGTCAACTTCTCATTTCTCCTGTCACTTGTTAACCTGCAGCTTTGTATTCTCTGCACACTTCTTTTTCACCTTTGTTCACAAAATGCTTTAATCCTTAAAATATTTAACTTGGGAATTACACTATATGTTAGTCAGGAGTAAATAAATTTTGAGTACAGATAAAATGAAGAACACTTAACCATAGCTAGAATTTACAGGAGCTAGTGGTTGCAGCCTCTCCACTTTGGAATTGAAAGCAAAATGTTCAATTCCCCCTGACCATCTCAGCATTTCATGTAATAGAAGATATTAATATTAATAAAAAATAATGACTATTTTTCTGAGTAATCAAACAAATCTTATATCAAAAGAGAGGCTCTGTATGTCGCAAAGCCTGCTGTCATGTTGTAACAGATAAATGCATGTGGCATTCCTTACAGCTGCAGACTCTAGATTATTGTGGTGACATAACCTACTTCTTCAAATGCACCACATACATCAATTTCATATTTCCACAGCCACCCTGCTTATGACTCACCACATGGTGACATCTGTGACTCAGGCACGTGGAATTTATCCTTATTTGCCTAAGTCCCAAACAAAATCATATCCCTCTACCATCGATGCCTGGTCCTCTTGTGTCAGTAAAACTGCCTTCAAGATCCCAGAAGCCATCTTCCATTGAAACCTTCTGATGATATTGTTTTCACATTTACTATTCAATGACTTCCCTGCCTTCGATGCATAAAACAAGCTTTAGCCTACACATAAAGAAGACACTCATGTCAAATATACTAAATAATAATCTTAGTCTTATTTGTATAATATTTCAACCTCACAAAGCATATTCATACCTTATTTCATTTGGTCTCCCTGGAATTTTATTTATATACCTGTCACAAACCATCTTTAAGTAGCATTTCATTATAAAATACCATGTCAAATATAAGTTTGTTTTTTGAGTTTGCACAAAAGTATATTTGATTTTCATGGAAGAAATAGTGTAAAGTTAATAAGAACCTTTTTGAAATTAATCTTCATGAACAAGCCACTCTCAAGTTATTCTGAGATCCCAAGTTATTATCCCTTTAGCCAAAGCAATGATTGTTTACAAACATCCATTGATTCCTATGAGCAAATTATTTACAGAATTATATGGATTGCAATAACTTAGAACAAAACTCAGTTAAGGAATATAAAATAAACTCAAGGACTCTGTTTTAATATTCTTCATTTTGAGATTTCTGCTGAATATTCTCTTATTCCAAAGATATAAACCTGAGAATAAACTTTCTAAGGTAACATGAGAATCCCAAAAAAGTGTATTTTGGATTGGAATTTCTTTACTCGTTACTTACCAATAACTGAACAGATAAAAACTCTTAGTTAACAGTTGCTATTTTTCCATTATCTTATGCATGTTAATATTATTCATTTATGATGAGTGCATATATTACGTATGTTTACAAAATGGTGATATATGGAACCATGTTTTACAAACTGCCTTTGTCTTTATTTTAGAGACGTGAATATTTTCCAAATCCTTATATATTTTTTGCAAGCATCATTTTATCAATTCTGCAATATTATATCCTTTGATTCCCTCTTAGTTTGTTTATGATTGTAAGTCCTAATTGAAGGATACTTACACTATTTATTTATTATATATGTAAAACTGTTGCCATGAAAATATTATAGCACACCCATATTATTACCTTCCAATAAATACTGATAACTGGAAAATTGTTTCTAATGTTTCTGCACAGCTTAAAATTTTTGAAATATTTAAAATGGAGAACCATTTTAAGGATTAGTGCACTTTTAGGGAAGGATAAGCACAAATGAATGTCCAAGTGACATTAGTATTAGGAAGCAAAACTGTACAGTAGGAAATTAAGTTTAAAAAAGTATGGTATTGATCTAGGATAAAGAAAATGTCACAATCAAGAAGGAAACACTACATAAGAATGGAGGTAAAAAGTTTTTTCACAAAGAAATTTTAGACAAAATATGCCACATAAGCTTTACCTGTATCTGATACTTATAGGTTAATTCAAAGTTAATTAAATTAAAAATTCAAAATTAAATTAGTGAATAAACAATAAAAACCTGAAATGGGGATTGAATAATAGACTCATTAGTTTGGGGCCTTGAAAGGAACTAAGAAATGGAGTTCAATCGTCTTGTTTTTTTGCTGGAGAAACTGAGGCCCAGAAACAAAGATGAAACAGCTTTTCAAGGTGGAGTTGGTTCTCAGCCTCAGTTTTCCATCTTTAGTTCAGTGTTCTTTCCAACCACCATGCTTCTGCTTCTCACATCTTAATTCATAGATTATTTACTCTTGCCTGTGTGAGTAATTTATCTATTTATTACTCAGGTTGAGTAGTCAGTAATAGGTCACACAAATACACACACAAACACACTGCACCATTCTCTATAAAGGACCATAACAGTATATATTTCCACTGAGTTAAGTAAATAGAGTACTTTATCCAGCCTGAGGCTCCTAGAATGGGTGCTACCCCTGCTTGACTCCAGGTCAGTGCTGATGGTTTGCATGTATGTGAATGGGGATCTAGTGAGGAAAATGGTCAATGAACGGTTTGGAAAATATGGTCACTCAATGTATACAGTTTTATTATTTGGGATGGGATGTGACATAGGAAGAAAGTAGGAACAAAGACATTTAAATATTGCAGATGATATCGTTTGTATTTACACCTTTCCTTCTCATTCCATAATATGCGACCTTGGTTCAAAATTGATAGGGCTGCTCAGAGACTCTGAACATTCAACCCTGCTGCCTAACCATAAGTTGCTTTTGCAACTTCAGAGCCTTATAAATGGGTTTCAGCTACAGTTGGCAATGGGAGGGAATAGTCACCAGAGAGAAAAATTGTCCACTACAGCGTCTTTTCAGGACTGTCCAAATCAGAACCCCACTTATGTGATTGGTGGGAGTTGTGGAGGGAAAAGATAACAATTTGATGCACTCAAAACCTCATTTCACTCACTGTTCCAAATCTGCTGAGTCATAGTCCCTTCAAAACTCTGAGGCTTAATTAGAACTAAAACAGAACTTCCTCACTTATTTGGGGAAGACTGTACTTTCTAGATTCACTAGAAATTTGAACATTAAAGAAATTGTGCAAATTCCCATTGATCTCCAAGAGTTTCAGACCACAGGATCCCACCTGCCACAAAAACATACCTCCTGAAGATTAGAGTGTTTCCTTACTCCTATGAAGGTGAAGGATAAGCTTTTGGGTTCATAAATTGCTTAGGAGAAACAAGCTATATGCTTAGATTTTTACACATCAATTAGGGTTTAAGTTCTCCAAAGTGCAAGGTTTAAGTTCATCTTCTCCCTCTTAGGGGTAACAGGGGATGACATTAAATTTCAAAATCAAATGAGAATACTGAAGTGCAGTTCAAACAAAAATAAATTAAAAGCTTGAAAATTCCCATGGTGTTATTGCTCTCTTGTTTTTCTTTACAGGTGATTCAAGCATAAGCCATAGAGTGGAGTCTATGGAGAAAGTTAATCAGTCTCAAGTGTCACATTTCATTTTGCTAGGACTCACGAGTTCACAGCATATTCAGTTTCTTCTCTTTCCACTCTTCTCTATTATCTATGTAGTCGCCGTTTTAGGGAACCTTGTCATTGTAGTCACAGTGTATTCTACCCCAAACTTGAACAGCCCATGTACTTTCTCCTTGGGAACCTCTCCTTTGTGGATATGACCCTTGCTTCTTTTGCCACCCCTAAGATGATTGTGAACTTGGTTAAAAAGCATAAGACCATTTCCTTTGTTGGATGCTTTACTCAGATCTTTCTCCTTCACTTACTGGGTGGGGTTGAAATGGTACTGTTGGTTTCCATGGTGTATGACATGTATGTGGCCATTTGTAAGCCCCTAAACTACATGACCATCATGAACAAGAAGGTGTGTGTTTTGCTGGTAGTGGTCTCATGGCTCTTAGGTTTACTTCACACTGGGCTTCAGATACCTTTTTTGTGAACCTGCCATTCTGTGGTCCTAATGTGGTGAACAGCATTTTCTGTGACCTTCCTCTGGTTACTAAGCTTGCCTGTATAGATACTTATTATGTAGAGATAGACATCATTGCCAACAGTGGGATGCTATCCTGAGCTGTTTCACAATTTTGCTTATCTCCTACAGCCTTATCCTCATTATCATTAACCATTCTTCTAGTGGGCAGTACAAAGTCTGATCTAACTTGACTGCTCACATTACAGTGTTGACTCTCTTCTTTGGCCCATGCATTTTCATCCATATCTGGCCCTTCAGCAACTACTCTGTGGATAAGTTCCTTGCTGTATTTTACACCATTGTCACTCCCATCTTGAATCCAGTTATCTACATGCTGTGAAACAGAGAAATGAAGACAGCCATGAAGAAACTCTGGAGTGCTTGTGTGGGTTCTAAACAAGTTACGTAGGTTTGAAATACATTTTATATGAAAGCAGATTATTTCTACCTGTTTTCAAGGTTTCTCTCTCAAGTGCAATTATTTGACCCCTGCTGGGTAATTCAAGAAGAATACAACCAGATTATAAAAATCAGCCCTAAGGATGTCAAACTAACATAAAATAAATTGACCATTGTTTTTGGAGATGCAAAATGATGTTACTGAAGTATGAAAATCAAGCAAAGTTTTGCTTCTTCTTCAGCACAGCCGGTAAAAATATGATTTTTATAGTTATGAAAGTGACATTGGTTTAAAAAGAAAGTAAAGAGAATCCTCAGAAATTCCACCCTACATTTTCTTATAGTTGGAAAAATTTGGTCATTGCTGGGGGCCCAAGCAATGGTCCCCCATTGCTGGGGGCCCAAGATTCTTTGCCTTCTCAACAATATCTTTTGAGTAAACACTCACATGTGGTACTTCAAATGTAGGATATTTACAGAACTCTTTTGTGTTCCACAAAAACAGTGTTCTCTATCACATTACATAACAAAGGCATTACCCATTGCCAGAGGTGGAAGCACAGGGACTGCTTTATATATAGATCACCAACATACCTGACTATCCTTAATTGACCTAGTAAAACATTTCAAAAAAGTCTCCATTTCCTCCAGTTTTCTACATACCTGATGTTTCACTAGTTTGTCATTCAATTACTGATGGAATCATTTTTTTTTTGAAAATACATTATTTAAAAGCACAAAAAATACAGAGAGTAATATATTTCCTTTATTCAATAATACATATTATAATGGGAATAAGTATATTGACTCCATATTTCTACAATACCTTGTTGACATTCTGGAGAAATGATGTCTTCCAGGGCATGTAGATTTTGAAAAAGTAGGGTAAATGGACTAGAAGATATAGATTTTGCATATTTTGTAATTATTTTGCCCTTGAAAATGTATGGACAGGGAAGTAGCCAATGGGAAATGCACAGCTTTGAAGAAACTTCTACTTGTGTGACTGGGAAATAAGTTATTGACCTTAACTAGAATTCTAGAGTTTGCAGCCAATGCTATCTAGGTTATTTTTGTTTCCTAGATCCTAAAATAAATACAATAGAATGAGTTGCCTTAATACAGGAAATCATTGGATCATGCTTGTGAGGTTAGAATGCTTATTTCCTGAAAAGGTCAGTACTTTCAGGCTGCCCATTTCTCTTTGTAATTCCTTGTCTTTTCTATTAGATGGCAGTGAACATGGTTGTTTCTTCTTCCCTCTCTTTTGTGTTCTGTTGACCTACAAGTTTTTGTTGCTACCTCCTTGACTCCTCACTCTGTGATGTTCAAAAAAAGACCTCAGTAATAGGGGTACACTTTAACTAATGTAACTTCATCAAAAGTTCCTCTTTAGATCAACTTCACATGCACAAGAAAAGATTAAGTTTAATAATGTTTTTCTTGGATACGTAACTCAAAAACACCACACAGGGCTATCATATTAAAAAAAAAGAATCAATTTATGGCTGTTCCACAGGAAGAAATAAGCAAATGTTCATAGAAGTTTGAACTATAATTGCCAAATTGGAAGTGTCCCAAATGTTCTTCCACTTGCAAATGGATAAAAAATTATGATGTATTCCTACAAAAGACTATTTCTAAGCAATAAAAGGAAATAAACTAGAGGCAGGTGCTCCAGAATAGCTTCATAGCAGCATGAGGAAATTGGGAGATCATCTTCCCAGAAAAACAGTTATAAAACTGGAAAAAACTCACCCAAATGATATTTAAAGTCTCTAAAAATTGACCAAAAGGCATACCATATATTGAGAATAATTTATTCAAGAAAATAGATGGACTCTCATTAAGAACGTTGAGTTTCTGTAACATCTAAAACAGAAGCTGCTCCTATTCTCCCAAACTCTGGGTTGCATAAGTTTTTACTGCACAGGTGAGTCAACACATGAGGACAGACAGCTTCTACCCTCTTCTGGCTTAAGTTCATGGACCAGAGGTCCACTCCTCATGGGAAGGATTTGAAACTTGGTGGCTCCTTCTACTTCTGCTCTTTGGCTCAGGTTCTATTTTACAGAGATTCTGCCCAGAGAATCACGTCAAATTGGGAAGACTAGCAACTACATAGCTTTGCCTGAGAGAGCTGGATTTATATTTACCTCTCTTTCACTTTCTTTCTCTCTATTATTTTTTTCTTCCTACTAGTGTTACTGGAAGGTTCTGTCAAAACATTAGTTGAAAACAAGCTAAAGGTACTGAGACATGAGAAATCACACTTGAAAATAAATACAGATCTCTAAGCAAACAACAACACCACAAATGCAAATCCTAAAGAAGAGGGAAAACTGACTTCCAGAATTATTATATTGTAATATTCAATATATTCAATTTTCATAAAAAAATACAAAGAAACTAAAGTGTAAAGACCATTCAAAGGAGAAGTGAACAGAATTTCCCTGAAGGAACACAAATATTGCTACCCCTGACTCCCCTAAAATTAAAACTTTAAACCCATTGCCTTAAATTTGATAAAAAGCCACAGGAAGCTATGGATAAAGAGTTAAATGAAACCAAGAGAATAATGTATCAATAAGTAGAGAATGTCAATAAAGATTTAGAATTTATGAACAGGAACCCAAGAGAATTTATGGAGCTAAAAACGCAATAACTGAAATGTAAATCTCACTATGGGATTTCGATAGTATTCTTGAGCAGATAGGATAACTAAACAGCAAACCTGAAGATGGGTCAATTTAAATTATCCAGTCTGAGAATTAGAAAGATAAAAGAATAAAAAATCTGAAGAGATTAAGAGATCAATGAAGCACCATCAAGCATACCAATACTGGCAGAAAAAGAATCCCAAAGTGAGAAAAGGGAGAGAGAAAGGGACAGAAAAATTATTTAAAGAAATAATGCTAAGAACTTCCCTACTTTGCTAAAGACATAAGTGTATGCACTCAAGAAGCTTATTGAACTGAAAGTTGTGTAAAGGAAAAAAATCCGTTTCAAAACATCTTATAATAAAAATGTTTGAAACAAAGACAAAGAAGATTTTGAAAGCAGCAAGAGAGAAGTGATTTCTTATGTTAAAGGACTTGTCACGAGATTAACAATATAATTCTCATCATCACTTAGAAAGTAGAAATGAAATAATAATACACATTTAGCATGCTGGAATAAAGTAACTGTCAAACAATAATTCAATATTCAGCAAAACTATCTTAAAAATCAAGACCAAATCAAGATATTCTAGAGAAACAAGAGCTGAAGAAGTTTGATGCTAATAGACCCTGCCTACAAGAACTGTTAAACAAAGTTCTTCAAATAATTGTCCCAGCAGCATTACTCAAACAGACTTTTCTTTCCCCATTCCATAATCTTGACACCCTTGTCAAATGTAATTGTTCATAGGTGGTAGGTTGAATTATGTACCTCAAGAAATGCCTGTTTTTAAACTTTAATCCAGTTCCATGTAGTTGTTAACCCAGTATACATAGTATCTCCAAAAATGCTATTTTAGTTAAGTAGTGGCTAAACGCAACAGTGTGCACCCTAATCCATATTGCCTGAAGCCGCATATAAGGGAACAAATTAAAAACCTTACCTTATACTATATAAAGAAAATTAGCTTAAAATGCATCAATGACCTAATATAAGATCTAACACCAAAGTCATCTTAGAAGAAAACAGTGACAAATATCCATGGCTTTGGATTTGAGAATTAAAATTTTAATATAACAGTAAAAGTATGAGCAGCAAAAGAAAAATATACAATTTGGACCTCAGAAACTAAATACTTTTGTGCATCAAAGGTAATTATTGAAAAAATGAAAAGAAAATCTACAGAATGAGAGAAAATATTTGTGGATTATAGACATGATAAGTGAATAGTAGTCACAATGTACAAAGAACTGTGAGAACTAAACAACAACTAAAAAAAAATAACAAAAATTTTTAAATGGTCGAAAGGTTTGAAAACAAGCATACCTGAGTGTTATTTCAGGGTAGTGCCAGATTACTGCAGTAAATACTGCAAGAAAGTAATTCACACAAATTTCCTGTTCCCTAGTAAGCATAAAAGCTATGCTTAAATTACATTGCACTCTGTTAAGTATTCAATCACTAAGTCTAACAACCTTATGTACATACCTTAATTTAAAAATACTTTACTGCTAAAAAAATCTCAAACACTGCTGTTATATCACCAAGTTAAAATGTAATATTCCAAATTCTTTCATGCCATTTCAATAATGTTCAAAATATTTTCAGCAGGAGCAGATTCCATCTCAAGAAATCACCTTCTTTGCTCATCCACAAGAATCAGCTCTCCATCCATTAAAATTTTATGATGAGAATACACCAAGGCACATCTTCTGACTTCATTTCTAATAATAGTTCTCTTGCTATTTCCACCACTTCTGCAGTTATTTCCTCCACTAAAGTCTTGAATCCCTCAAAGTTAGCCATGATAGTTGGAATCAATTTCTTCTGAACTCTTGTTAATATTGATATTTTGGGCTCTGTTCATCTATAATGGTTAATCATTTTTGTAAGTTTTTCAATTTACTTTGCCTAGATTCATCAAAGGAATCAGTGGCTATGACAGGTATAGCTTTACAAAAATTGATTTTTTAAATAATCAGATTTGAGAGGCAGCATTATTCATTGATCTATGGGGTTGTAGAAATACCTTTTGATAACATACATGAAACCTACATCCATCTTGCTCTACATCTTCATCAGAGCTCCTGGGTGACCAGGTGTACTGTCAATAAATGGTAATCCCTTGGAAGGATTTTTTTCTCGAACAGTAGATCTCAGCAATAGGCTTAAAATATTCAGTAAATCAATTTATAAATAGATGTGCTCTCACCAAGCTTTTTTGTTCCATTTATAGAATACAAGCAGAGTAGATTTAGCATGATTTAGATGGGATTTTCAGAATGATAAAAGATTTTTGGCTTCGATTTAAAGACACCAATTGCACTTTCCCCTTACAAGATAAAGCCTGTCCTTTAAAGCATTGAATCTAGTAATTGAATTCTTCTCTCTAGTTGATTCATCTACAATGAAGCTCTATTATTTGCATACCCACATTTATCAATTATTATCCAGATCTTGTGGATAAAACCCTAGATGTAAAGATTGCTGAATAGAGTAGCTTGAGATCAGCCCTGCTTCATTGAAAAAATTGTAGAAGGGATTAGAGAGAAGCTTACCTGGGAGAGCCTTCTGCAACACATAGGGTATGTCTATTTGCAGAAGCTGAGGAACTGAGAAAGACAAAGCTGGAGCCTGGTATGGAGGTCTGGATCCAGTGGGAGTGCAGAGACAGGATCCTGGGACTAGGAAGTAAGCCAGGCTGTGTTACTTGGGAATGCTACCCTGATTAGTACAGCCTTGCGACTGGCAACTCACTCCACACCCCATGCATCTGAACCCCCTCACCCACTCCCATTTCCATGTTCCAGGTACCCTTACACTATCAACTCCCAGTGCATGTACCTTCCCTACCCTTCCCACTTAAGCACACCCCAACTCACCTCTCCTGCACTCCTCCTGAGCACTACTACCCTTTCCCTGTTCCCTGCAGGTTTTTGCCAGCACATGAAGGCTGTGTCCACTGACCTTCATACCAAGACTACCCCAGCCCTCCAGCCCATAGTGTCTCACAGCCTCACCCCACCCCCCACCACAGCACAACAGTTTGCAGCACTCCTATACCCATGCATGTGCACTGGTCTCCATCATGTCTTTCAGCTCTGGGAACTTCAGTTTATGGCAGTCCTAGAACTGCACTTGCACATGGCACTCAGCCACATTTCCCAACTCTGAGAAAGTGCTGACCTGTGCTGCTGCATTATATCTGCTCCAACCCATGAAGGCATACATTGAAATATTGCCACAGCTCTATGCATGTGTACAAAGGGCCTCACATCCTAGACCAGCATGCACCAGTGTTATGCACCCCAGATGGTGCACCACACGCTACATCCTCCTTGGCTGCTAGGTGCTCATGTTCACAAGCATAAGTGTAACATCCCCAACAGGCACCTATACCTGCTCTGAAACAAATTACCTCACTGTTGTTCCCCACCCTTTACTCTGCTCCCTGCTGCACATCCCACCTGCAAACACAAGGCCTTAGACTACTGAAAGAAATAAACTCCCACAGTCAGATTGACATGTAAAAGTCAATCAAGATATTTACATGTGGCAAAAACAACAGATGATCACCAAGCATATCACCATACAGACAGATATAGCCTTGCCTAACAACCAATTTAAAATGCCAGAGGAGACACAGACATTGGGACAACTAATGAAAGTGCTCATACAACTCTACTTAATAAAATAAGAGGGATGGCAATGACATAAAGGAGATCAAGAAGACAGTAGAAGGGAATAAAGGGGAATTTGAAAAAAATAAGTGGAAAGTAGCAGATACCACAGAGATTAAACACTCTGTTGTCCAAATAAAAAGCATACTAGAGACACACAACAACAGATCTGAAGAGACAGAGGAAAGATTAAGCGATGTAGAAGACAGGATAACTGACTTCAAAGACTCAAAATAGCAAATGACAAAAAAGATGTAAAAATTTGAATTGGATCTCAGGGAAATAATAGACAAAACAAAGTGGACAAATATAGGTGTTCCAGAGGTAGAAGAGAGGAGTAAAGGGCTAAGAAGAGTAGTTGAGCATATAATGGGGGGGACTACCCAGCCTTTAAAAAAGAACATAAATATACAAGTCAAAGAAGTCCAATGAACTCCAAACAGAATAAATCTAAATAGCCCTTGCCCAAGACACATACTGATCAGTCTGTCAATTGTTGAACAGAAGCAGAAAATCTTGAAAGTGGCAAGAGAAAAAAATCTACTACATGCAACCAAGTAAGACTGAGTTCAGACTATTCAACTAGAACCATGGAGGTGAGAAGGCAGTGGAATGATATATTCAAGATCCTGGAAGAGAAAGACTTATGGCCAAGAATTCTGTTCTCAGCAAAATTGTCCCTCAAACCTGAGGGAGAGATTAAAGTTTTCACAGACAAACAAATCCTGAAAGAATTTGTTAACAAGAGAATGGCCCTAAAGGAAACATTAACAGGAGTTCTGCCAGCTGAAAAAAAAAAAGAAAGAGAGAGATAGGAGAGGGAGGTCTGGAGAAGGGCACAGTAAGGGTAATTTAAAGGATAAACAGAGAATGAGGGAAAAGAATGCATAGAACTGACAAACAAAATAAAAAGATAAGATGTTGGATTCAAGAAATGCCTTTTCAGTAACAACTTTGATTAACAGACTAAATCTACCAATTAAAAGATACAGATTGGCAGAATAGAATAAGAGACATAATCCAGCTGTACTCTGCTTACAAGATACTCATCTTAGACACAAGGATTCAAATACACCGAGAGTGAAAGGATGGAAAAAGATTTTCCACACAAGTTTTAACCAAAAGAAAGCTGGAGTAGCTCTACTAATACCAGACAAAGCATACTTTAAATGTAAAGACATCATAAGAGACAAAGAAGGACAATATATACTAATTAAAGGGTCAATTCACCAAGAAGATTTAACAATTGTAAATGTTTATGCTCTCAATTAAGGAGTTCCAAAGTACATGAGACAGACATTGGCAAAACTGATGGTAGTGATAGATATTTCAACAATAATCATAGGAGACTTCAACATACTACTTTCCTCTATAGATAGAACAGCCATACAGAAGATCAACAAGGAAAGAGAGAAGTTAAATAACTTGATAAATGAATTAGCCCTAACAGACATATATGTCATTGCACTCCAAACCACCAGGATACGCATTCTTCTCTAGTGCTCAGGATAGATCATAAGCTGGGGCATGAAACAGGTCTTTATAAATTTAAAACCATTGAAATCATTCAAAGAACTTTCTCTGATCACAAATGAGATGAAGCTGGATCTTAATAACCACCAAAGAATGAGAACATTCACAGATATAAAGAGATTAAAGAACACACTCTTAAGCAATGAGTGGAGTCAAAGAAGAAATTGGTAAAGAAATCAGTAGCTTTCTGGAGATGAATGAAAGTGATAATACAATTTATCAAACATTATGGGATGTGGAAAAGGCTGTGTGAGGGAAATTTATTGCCCTAAAGCTTATATTGAAAAACAAGAAAGAGCAAAAATTAAGGACTTAACAACACACTGGAGGAACTTGAGAAAGAACAGCAAACTGACCCCAAAGCTAATAGAAGGAGAGAAATAAGAAAGATTGAAGCAGAGACAAATGAATGGGAGAACAAAAGAACAATAGAAAGAATCAATAAAACCAAAAGTTGGTTCTTTGAGAAACTCAATAAAATTGATGGGCCACTAGCAAGGCTGACAAAGAAAAAAAGAGAGAGGATGCAAATAAACAAAATCAGAAATGAGAAGGGATGCATTACAACATACCCTGAAGAAATAAAATAAATCATTAGAGGATACTATGAACAGCCATATAAGAAACAAGGTACACAATTTAAATGAAATGGACAAATTCCTGGAAACACACAAAAAGCAACACTGATTCAGGAAGAAATAGACAATCTCAACAATCCAATCACAAGTAAAGAGATTCAATCAGTCATCAAAAATCTCCCTACAAAGAAAAGCCCAGGACCAGATGGCTTCACAGGGGAATTTTATCAAACATCCCCAAAATAACTAACACTAATCCTGCTCAAACTTTACCAAAAATTGAGGAAAAAGGGACTCTACCTAGCTCATTTTATGAAGTTAATATCATTTTAATACCAAAACTAGGTAAAGGTGCTATAAGAAAGGAAAACTACAGGCCAATTTCCCTAATAAACATAGATAGCAAAATCCTTAACAAAATTTTAGCAAATCAAATCCAACAACACATTAAAAGAATTATATGCCATGGCCAAGAGGGGTTTATATCAGGAATGCAAGGATGGTTCAACACAAGAAAATCAATAAATGAAATTCAGCACATTAACACATCGAAAGGGAAAAATCACATGACCATCTCGATTGATGCTGAAAAATCATTTGACAAAATTCAACATCGTTTTCAGATAAAAACACTCCAAAATATAGGAATCAAAGGTAACCACTTTAATATGATAAAGGGAATATATGAAAAACTGATAGCCAGCATCATACTCAATGGAGAGAGAATGAATGCTTTCCCCCTAAGTTCAGAAATGAGACAAAGATGCCCACTGTCACCACTAGTATTCAACATTGTGCTAGAATTTCTAGTTAGAGCTATCAGGCAGGACAAAGAAATAAAACGTATCCAAATTGGAAAATAGAAGTAAAATTCTCATTATTTGCAGATGATATCCTGAGAAATCTACATCAAAGTTACCCAAGCTAATAAAACAAATTTAGCAAGGTGGCAGGATATAAAAGTAGTGTGCAAAAATCAATAACTTTTCTGTACACAAGTAATGGCATAACTGCGGAGTCAGTCAAGGAAAAAAAATCTATTCAAAAATAGTAACTAAAAAAATCAAGTACTTAGGAATGAACTTAACCAGAGATGTAAAAGACTTGTACACAGAAAACTGCATAATATTGCTGAAAGAGATCAAAGGAGATCTAAATAATTGGAAAGACATTCCCTGTTCATGGATAGGAAGACTAATTATAGTTAAGATGGCAATTCTACCCAAATTTTTCTACAAATTCAGCATAGTACCAATCAAAATTCCAATAACCTACTTTGAATATTTGGAAAAGCTAATTACCAAATTCATTGGGGAGATAAAGAAACCCAAATAGCTAAAAGCATCCTTAAAAGGAAGAACAAAGTGGGAGGATTAATGCTCCCTGACTTTAAAACCTATTATAAAGCAACAGTGGTCAAAACAGTATGGTGCTGGCACAAAGACAGAAGCACTGACCAAGGGAATTCAATCAAGAGTGCAGAAATAGACCAGCAAATCTATGGTCAACCGATTTTTTTTACGAGGACCCCAAATCCTCTGAACTGGGACAAAATAGTTTTTCAATAACAGGGCATGGAAGAATGGATATAAATAGACAAAAAATGAAAGATGACCACTACCCTACACATTACACAAAAATTAATTCAAAGTGGATCAAATACCTAACTGTCAGAATTAGCACCATAAAGCTTCTAGAAGAAAGTGTAGGGAAACATCTTCAAGACTTGGTAATAAGAGGTGGCTTCCTAAACTTTACACCCAAAGCACAACCAACCAAAGAAAACATGGAGAAATGGAAACTCCTCAAAATCAAATGCTTCTGCACCTCAAAAGACTTTGTCAAAACTCAATGGGAGAAAACATTTGGAAGTCACATATTGGACACATGTTTGATCTCTAGTGTATACAAAGAAATCATACAACTCAACAACAAAAGAAGAAACAACCCAATTATAAAATGGGCTAAAACATGAATACGCATTTCTCTGAAGAGCAAATACAGATGTCTCAAAAGCACATGAAGAGATGTTAATTTTCAGTGGCTATAAGGAAAATGTAGATCAAGACTACAATGAAATAGCACCTCAAACCTATAAGAATGACTGCTATTAAACAAGCAGGAAACTATAAATGTTGAGGAGGATGTGGAGAAACTGAGACACTTATGCATTGCTGGTGAGAGTGTACAATGGTGCATCCATTATGGAAGACCGTTTGGTGGTTCCTTAGGAAACTAAATATCAAGTTTCCCTATGACCCATCAATAGCACTACTTGGTATATACCCAGAAGAGCAGAGAGCAATGTCACAGACATTTGTCCACTGATGTTCATAGCAGCATCATTCACAATCGCCAAAAGGTGGAAACAAAACAAATGCCCATTAACAGACAAATGGATCAAAAAATGTGATAATCACATATGATAGAATATTATGCAGCAGTAAGATGAAATGACATCCTGAAGCACATGACAAGATGGATGAGCCTTGAGGACATAATGCTGAGTGAAGTAAGCCAGACACAAAAAGACAGATACTGTATGATTCCACTTTTATGATCAGCATAAAGGTATAATCAGAGGCTTATAATACAGAATATAGTGGACTTAGAGATGCATAGAAGCTAGAGATAGGTGAACCATTAGTTTATGAGATTGAACACCAATGTATGGTAATAGATAGGAGTGAAGGTGGTTCTTTAGTGGGTCTATAAATAATATTACCATACTGAAGATGAACAAGATTGAAAGGCCTATGTGTCACACTGATTAACACTAGAAATTTGAATTAATTCTTGCAAGAATTATTTCAAAGATATGATTTGCATACAAAGAGTGTTTAAGTCCAAGGTACAGGGGGAGAATTGCTATTGCAAGCTTTGGGGTATGTTCAAAAGGAAAACATCAGCACTATTACATAATAGCAGAGGTAAATAATGGGGGAAGGGACAAAACTTAACAGGGGGATTAGATTTCCTCTTTGGCGAGGATGTGTTTAATGGTTTACTGCGGGAGTTCTCTCTGCTAGGTCTCCCGCTTGGGAGACCTAAATAAAGGGGTCTTCCTCCCGGCAGCTAAAGGGGGAGATTGAGGCCACAATCCCCGGGGGCTCGAAGGTGTGGAGCGTGTGCGAGATAAATAATGACTCACGGGAACTAGTTGGGCTGGTGAGGCGTGCACACTAGAACGTTTATTAGAGGAAGTATACCAGCTTATATAGGGTGAAGCGTCTAAGGGAGGGGTGAGCGAGAAGGGCTCAGAGCAATTTTTTGATTGGTTGGGATGGGTTTTATTGCCATAAATGGAAGGCTCAGGTGGGGGTTTTAGAGGAAGGGCTGGTTTTGCATCCTCCCTTGAAGGACCAATGGGATGGTTAGAAATATGCTGTAAAGAGTTGCTAGGAAAAGAGCTGGAGGAACGGGGACCGAAGTGATATCGGGCAATTCCTCCCTTTTTCTTTATATTTTGCGGAGGAAGGGTTGGAGGGGAAATGAGGTGGAGGGGGTGCGTTGCCGGGCATAGAGCGACCAGAAAGCTAGGAGGGAAGCAGGCTCCCAGGAAGTGTCACGAAGGGCAGTACAGACCCATACTCGCGGACTTCCCTCTGAGACCCTCGCCGGCTGGACGTGTTTAAGTCCAAGGTACAGGGGGAGAATTGCTATTGCAAGCTTTGGGGTATGTTCAAAAGGAAAACATCAGCACTATCACATAGTAGCAGAGGTAAATAATGGGGGAAGGGACAAAACTTAACAGGGGGATTAGATTTCCTCTTTGGCGAGGATGTGTTTAATGGTTTACTTTCTCTTGGGAATAATGAAATTATCTAAAATTGAGTATGTTGATGGACTGTGGGCTTTGGACACTATACATGATGCCTAGTGAAGGCAGGTGGCTGTAGGATGCACTGAGAATTTGATTGGTGAACAATGATGTATACGTATGACCAAAGGTTGTGCTGCTACAAAAAGGAACAAAGCTGTGAGGCAGGCAATGATGTGAATGGAGATGGGGGACATTTGGTGAGACAAAATAAGACAGAAACAAAAGAATAACAATGGTATGGTCACATTTAGAAAATGCTTATAAGAAAACAGGGGCCTAGATTGCAAGCTTTTAGAACAGACACATTAAGTCTGGAGTGGTGATTATTACTTCTGGATTTCAAGGGGCTGTTTTATATATATATATATATAACCTGATATTTAGAGATAAGGACAAAGCCTATCAGATTGGAGTTAAAGTAATTCAGAATGCAGGAGTAAGAAAGACAGTGTCTATATTTAGGATCACAACACTCTTTGAGACAAAGGAAGAAAAGTTTATTTTTGCCCAGAACCAAAATTTTCTGTAGTGCATAATCTAGCTCACCCTGTCTTTATAGCTCATTTGAGCAACTGAAACACAGGGAGTCCAGAATAAGAAAGTTGTCCTATAATCCTATACAGATTATTGTAATGCCTGGATACATCATAGAGTATATTAAGCAGATAATCAAAAAGTATTGGCAAAGTTCCTCCAGGGATTGGAGAAAGGATATGGAACTATTAAACCTTACCATCAGGGTATCTTCTGATACTGTGTCAAACTTTAGCGACACCTAAATCAATAAGCCCGGTCTTGTGGCTTACTCTTGTGAAGCTTATGTAGGTAGTGGATAAGCTTAGAGTACCTATAGGCATGCCTAAGAGTTACTTCTGGTGGAACTCTTTCGTTGCTCAGATGTGGCCTCAGTCTCTCTAAGCCCAACTCTACAAGTGAAATCATTGCCCTCTCCCTACATGGGACATGACATCTAGAGGTGATAGTTACTAGGGATGAATCCAGCCCTGGCACCATTGGATCAACAATTTAATCGTGACAAAAAGGGGGGAAAGAAGCATAGCTAATAAAGTATCAATGGCAGAGGTAGAAAGTTGAAATAGAGTCGAGATGCTACTCTGGAGGTTGCTTTACTCAAGATTCAGTTACATCTCGTTGCCTATCATAACCTACCCACCCCCTAACTAGGATCATTCCAGACAATCCTAAAGAACACCTAGGGCAATATATAATATTAAAAGGGCTTCATGCACAACAGTAATCTTCCAGAAACCTACAACCTCCAGATGGGTCCCTGGTCCAGATAAGTCCTGAAACCTAGAGGGCAGAGCCTTTCTAGAATATCAGATAGTTCTATCTCCCTACCCCATGTTAGTGACCAGACACTTCCAATATGAAAAAATTAGAATGGCCATAGTCCAAACACCCTGAAGGTAAGGATGGAAAGATCAAAGGTGATGGTGGACTTATACAGAGAAGATAGGATTTAACAAAAGAATATGAATGTGGGATCATTAAATTGATATCTTGGTTAGTATCCAGTATCTTAGAGCAGCTAGAAGTAAAAACCTAAATTTGTGGAATTATGACCCATGTCAAACTCTGAAATAAATTCTACAAATAATTGTGGTGCTGTGTTTTGAAATTTATTGCTTTTTGTATATTTGTTTTTTTTGTATATATGTTATAACTATACAATAAATAGTTAAAACAAAGCAAAAAACAGTGAGTGTTATATTGCAGAACAAAAGAGAGAAGATATAAATGGGAAGCAAACCACATGGTTGGGTTTTCTTACTCCTTATCAAAGTCAGCAAAATGTCAACAAAAATCACTAGAGCAAAAGGACTAGATGAATGTGTCCTATTTGGAAGGTAGGAAACTAGAGGTAGGAAGCCAGCAGAGCCCCATCTGCTTCTATCTCCACCTCTCACCTTTGAGCCCACTCTGGCCAAATTCCAGCTGCTTGTATCTGTATTTCTCTCCCTACAGGCAAAGCAAGTGTCAGGCCAAGAGTAATGGAGATATAATTCTTTATCTCCAGAATCTAATTACTTAAGTACTCCAGCTCCCTTTCCCCTTTGGGGGATGTATTAGTTTGCAAGCTGCCAGAATAAGATATACCAGAACTGGAAAGGCTTTTAAAAAGGGGGATTTAATAAGTTACAAGTTTACAGGTCTAAACGTACAAAAATGTCCAATCTAAGGCATACAAGGAAGGTACCTTAACTCAAGGAAGGTTGAAGGGTCAGGAACACCTCTGTCAGTTCAGTAACCATGTGGTTGGCATCTACTGGTGCCTTGCTCCTGGGCTCTGGAGCTTTCAGCCTCTGTTCCTGTAGGTGCACCTCACTTTCCTTTGCTGAGGTCAGCCTTTATCTCTTGGCTTCCCTTGGCTCCCTCCAGGTTCTGGCTTGCTTAACATGTAGTGGTGAAATTTACTGAGCTCTAAGCATTTCCAAATATCCATGTTTCTGTTCTCCAAGTGTTGGCACCTGTGTCAGCCTCTTTCCCTATTAGCTCTGTCATTTCTTCAAAATGTTTCCTCTTTTAAAGGATTCCAGTAAATTAATCAACACCCACCTGGAATGGGTGGAGCATATCTGCATATAACCAAAAGGTCACACCCACAATTGGGCATGTCACATCTCTGTGGAAATAATTCAATAAAAAAATGTCCAAGCCATTGTTCACAGGCAAGAATCAGGCTCTGTCGGCAGGTAGGCAGAGGCAGGGGCCAGACACCTCTCCTGCACCATTGACACCAGAAGGGACAGTGCAACGAAAGCACATCCCAGCTGGGGTTCTACCACTACACAAATTTTGACTAGCAAACAGGCAATATAATAGCAGGTGGGGCACTACAATGGAAACAATTCCAGCTGTAGTTCTACCACTCACAAACATTGACTAGCAAGCAGGCAATCAAGATCACACAATGTCATACAGCCTTTTCTAGTATAACCAAAGAAGCGCCCTCCACCCTCACCAGGAGTACCAGTACATGTTGTGAATGAAGGGTTGCTTGAGGTAGAGGCAATATTCAACTCTCTGCTCACTCCTGGGTTGGATCAATGAATGAATGCAGTTAAAAGTTCTGATGCAGGGCGGGCCGCGGTGGCTCAGCGGGCAAGAGTGCTTGCCTGCCATGCCGGAGGACCCCGGTTCAATTCCCGGCCCCAGCCCATGTAAAAAACAAACAAACAAAATATAATAAAATAAGAAAATGTTTAAAGATGTTTCCCTTTCTTCCTCCCTTCCTTCCTTCTATCCTTCCTTCCTTCTCTGTCTTTCTTTAAAAAAAAAAAAAAAAAAAAAAAGTTCTGATGCAAGCCTTACCTTCCACGGATTTTCATGAAACTGGTGCAGATGGGACCAAGACTCCTGTAATTTTGAAGTTCTCAAGGTGATACCAATGAGACCCAGGCTTGAGAAGTACTGTGTGACTTGAGCATTTCAAGGTTAGCTCACTTATCCTGGAGTGCATAGACCAGAACTGATGCTCCCATATCACATCAGCTGCAGCAGCCCCTTTGGGCTCAATCTTGTCTCTCTGTGGATTTATCTAGTGGCAGAAGACTCACAGAGTCTGGGCCAGCTCATTCCTAGTTCACAGAATCACGTTAACCCTGAAATCATTTCCCACACTTGTTTGTTGATGACAAAAAAGCCTGAAGTTGGAAAGTTGGTCAGACACATCTCAAACTTGGTGCAACTCTGCAGCTGGAATGAGAGCAAGACACATGATTTTTGGAAGGAAGCTCACTGAAGTGGAGTCCAAAGAACATAAAAGATTCTGTTGTTATTTAAACTGAGAATGCATTGAGGATATTGATTAATTAGAGGAGAATGCTGTCATATACGATGTTATAGAAGCATACCACTACATAATCTGCCAACGGTAACAATTTTCTTCTCTTTCCAACACTGCCTTGTGTGATGGTGAAGTTTGTGTGTTCACTTAGCCAAGTGATGGTGTCCAATAGTTTGATCAAGGAAGCACTGGCTGGTGTGATGGTTACTATGAGGATATTTTGTGGGTTAAAACCATCAATAATTAATTAATATAGATGATACCTGGGGAATTCACTGAGAACCTTCATCAGAGATCATGACTTGCAACCTGTCCTGTATAATTTCGAGGTGCCCATTACTACAACTGTGTGAGCCAATTCCTATAATAAATCTCATGACATTTATGTGATAGGTGTATCTCCTGTGGGCTCAGTTTCCATGGAGAGCCCTCGCTAATATACTGTGTCTGGCTGGACTGCCAAGACAAGCCCTCCACTGTTGTGAGACTCAGTTCTTAAAGGATTTAGATTCCTCTATGACTTCCTCTGGGTTCCATTGCAGAAAGTGGAACTCGGAGATCAGGTTAAATTAAACTCAGCCTATTAGGGTTCTATTAATAGCTGGAGGATGCTTAGGCAGCTCAGAGATAAAACTGAGATAGGGCTGAAGTTTCCCTGTCTAAGGATTGAGCCCCCATCAGAGTTACCAAACACCAGGGCTTCCTACAGAATGTCAGGGCTATGTCCACAGGCAACACAGGCAGAGGAGAGGAAATCGAGAGTGAGATGGTGAAGGAGGAAATCCTCAACTTAGGGCCCCTTATGTGCCCATTTTAGTTTCTTAAGGTAGATTCAGGAAGCCGGGTGACTGGAGGAATGTCCCATGGGAAACAGGCATTAGGGTTGGGGTCACTTTTCCTGTTACTTGTAGCACCATGCCTGAGCCACATTCATATTTGACTGAACAGAAACAATGAAGAACTGACTGGTCAAATATTCAGATACATTGGCTCTGAACAGGCATAGAAAACCCACATCATTCAGAGGCTGAGGCCAGTTCCCAGCTGACTGCCATAAATTGATCCATTTTCAGATCCCATCGTCACATTTTCCAACTGTTGTTGGAGGTGAGGATGTCAACATTGCATCCTATGGGTGGTGAAAATATTCTGTTCCAGCTGTGGAGGTCAGCCCAGACTCCCAGAGCTCGTTTATTAAGCTGGAAGCTACAGCATCGCTAGGGTTGAATGTCATCTCACTTTCAAAAGGTCAGAGATAAATGGAAGTAAGACCTGCCTGTCTTTTCCTGATATTGTGGTCTTTCAATTAAACCCATTTCTCTGTTCCCCAAAGGCTGTGGCCTTTGGGTTGGACAACCCAGCAGTCCAGAGGGAGGGCCCCCTTAGGGGGCTCCTGCTCTCTTTGCCTCACCCCCACCCATCCAGTGGCAAGTCCCCCTGGCACTGTCTCTGATACTTTCAGGAAATCCGCTTCTCTTTGTCCACTTGTGTCCCTGCCCTCAACCTCCTAACAAAACAAAACAGACAAACACACATACAAAAAAATTCCTCCAAAACAAAACAAAAACACCTTTTTATTTGCTTTTTGCAGATTTCCTTTACAATGAGACCAAATGCCCAGTCCTTTCCTGGACCTGTCATCCCATGCACTCTGCCCACCCCAGGCTGCCTCAGCACTGCCCTCAAGCACACAGTCCTGTGTAGGGGATGATGGGAAGGGGAGCTCCTTTCTGCCCTTTGACCATCAGGGACACTGCTCTCTCTGCTATAGACTTTCCTGGACCAACTCCACATTAGATCAGCTCAAACCTCAGAAGGACTTGGCTGCTTACCTTAGTCCCATATACTGTCCCACTTGTTGGGGATGTATGTTGCTCAGGTTTGCCAGGTCATTACCTGAGCATGATCTCAACTGTTGGCCCCTCCCCAGACTCTCCAGGGCCAGGACACTGACCAGACCATCCACTGTCTGAACAGATGAATGGCTGGCTGACTCTGCACATTCTCCTCTGTCCTCTCATTCTCTGGGTTGGATTTTATTGTTGTGCTTAACTATTGGTTCTCCTAGAGGTATAAATAGATTTCTAATCACACACTTTGTGGCTGAATTTAATTTAACCTGATCTCCGAGTTCCACTTTCTGCAATGGAACCCAGAGGAAGTCATAGAGGAATCTAAAGTCTGAGTTGTTTGTAAAGCAGATGACAGCACAGAAGAAAGCCCTGGGTTCTATGGGCCAAGGGTCAGCTGGCCACACCCAGATCAGAGGTCCAGGTAGAAGATGAAAGCAGCTTGAGTCAGACATACATGCAGAAGAGGTGGGGGGAGAGAGACAGAGGACGATTTCAGCTAGCATGTGGAATGGCTGGGAGCTGTCTCAATCCTGTACAAAAGACTACTTCATCTTGACTTTTTCCATGAATCATCATGAGTAAAGGTTTCTTTCCTGATTAATTAACAAAGTAATTGGCTTGACTACATACCTACTTTTTTTGCAAAGATCAAATATACTTCCAATGTGCAATTAAAGATGCTGAAATTCACTTTCTCTTCCTATAATTAAGATTGTCTATAAGATTTATGTTATAGTTTTGAAAATACATATATAGCAGAAAAACTCCTGCTCCCTGAAAAGGTTGTCAGGAAGGCAGAGATGAGCAATTGTACACCCACAGTAACCTGTTTTCTTTCCTTGGGGGAAACATATACAAGAGTCAACATACTTCTTTATTAAACTGATGTAATTTGCCTATATTCTTATATTATGTGTACTCAATTTTACTATCCTAAACGAATGTAGCAGAACAATCTGTATGCATCCTAGGATGAAATAAACAGACACAAAAACCAGCTTTTAGCATTTCTCATGACACAGTTTATGTAACATTGCAGTTGTATTCAATGCATAATGAACAACATATTGTATGTCATAAAAGATCTAAAGATGAAATTTTAGAAACAGGAAGGTCCCAAATCTCTTTCTCTTCTTTTATTTTGGATTTTTTAGTGACAAAGTTCAAACAAAAATAGCTTACATTCCCATTACCCCAATTTTCTTTCTCCAAAGCCCGTTTGAGATCTCTATCCTTTTCTCTACATTCCCAATGTAAACCAAGGATGGAAATAACCTTCAAAGAATTGTTCTGACAAAATATATACTAAGAGGAAGAAATTCCCACTGAAAGTTGCCCACTAGACTGAGGCATATTATAAACCAGCTAGGGAAAATACAAGCCATATAAAGATGAAAGATTCTTGACAGGATTAATTTCAGATTTTTTTTGTAGATACTCATATTTTATTACTAGTCAGGATATGACTTCTCTTGCAATTGGAATTAAAGTCTTAATTGAATATGATTTATAGATCGAATTAAAAATTACAGAAGATCTCCTAGTAGGTATGGGTCAAATGAGGAATAAATTCAAATTTCTTTTATTTTTAACTCTTAGCTGCTTGATACATGATTTATGTGTATTTTTTCCTGTCTCCCCATTCTGATTTCCAGAGGAGGCAGAAGTTGCTTCACATTAAAAAAGAAGTCCCCAAGAGAATTTCAAGGTAATTACATTGGTTCTTGTTCTTTATAAATTATATAATAGAAAAATTTCACCCAAGGGACTATTTCTTGTGGTGAATTTGTATGTGAGGCTGAGGGAAAGCTCATCCACAGATCCCGTCTCCTCTAAATCATGGATGTCATCTCAAGTACATATTTGAAGAATCTAATCTTAGAGAAATCTGTGTTTAGTAAGTCATCTCATGTTCTTCTTGATTCTGTTCCTTCAGATAACTAAAAATATATGTTTCTAAGCACATGTATCATGCATAGATATTAAACAAGTAGTAGAGAATTGTTCCTTTAGCTTCTGCCCTTAATAGAAGATAACTTACAGGATTTTCTCTCTTATCCCAGAACTCAAATCTCTGTAAACTGTTTAACAATGGTTTGCACACCAACATAACACATTGCCTCAGAGCTGCTTTGAGGTTGACTTTGGGAAATCATTTTCTTTAAGGATACTTATTAGTAGTAGCTTCTGGCTATCTTTGATTAAATGGTCCCTTCCTTTTAAAACGATAAAGGTAAAAATACAAAACTAAGATAACATTTAGAATAAAGCTATTACTTAAAAAAGTTATATATTCAGGGAGAAGTGAAATAAAACTGTGATACTAAGGAGAAAGGATTAACACTCATAAACTGAGAAACAGGAAAGAGCTGTGAAACTCCCTGTGTATCTCACAAGCTGTTCATGTATCTCAGGAAATTTATTAACACATTTGCATCCCTGAACCCCTTATAAAAATACCAACATTGAGAAGCCCATTGAGTTGTAGAATTATTATTTAAAGGGAAAATCTTTATGCAAGTATATTGCATCTAAAAGAGGATGAAAAATTGGGTGCTATATTTTAATGCCCCTAAGACAGAAAGAGTTTCCTTTCTTAATTTTTCAATTTCACTAGTCCCAGAGTTACCATTGCCCATATTTGCAGGAATTCCCCCTCAGTTATAGGTAAGAATTCCAAAGGTGACTTAATAAGAACATGCAATTGCCTCTTGTAGGTGCTCTTAAATTATTGAATATCCATCCTGGACAGGAAGAGAACTCTATGTTAAGCTCCTAGAAAGCAAGTAGCCTATGAAAGGTTTCCTTTGTATCTGTGCATCCTACAGAGTCATTTAGTATGTTTTATGTTTATTTAGAGAAAGCATAAGTAGTATATATTTTAAAGAAAATGGACTGTATATATTTGGGTACAAAAGGTGGATCATCAGCTATTTAGTGTCCGTTCCCAGTAAGTTTTGTGAACATATTGCTTTAAGATTCACTTAAATGAATGGTTAGATAAGAAAGAAATAGTATTTATGAGCCTGAACTGAATTTCAGAAAAGTTTCAGGGCGTTCTGTTTATTTTCTCATTCATCTTCACATGAAGCCTGTTAGATTCAGTTTACCTTTTTTTTTACAAATGAGCAAATGGAACCAAAAATAGTTTGGCTTCTTGTCACAACATGAATCAGAACTAGAGTGAGATTTCAGACAAAATTAACTAAAAAGCCCGTATTATTTTTATTAATTTCTTAAGTATCAGATTAATATTAATTGAAGAATATAATTAGTCACTGATATTTTGAAATATTAACAGTTTTATGACTGATTAAAAAGCAGTATTATTTCTTATTAGTAAAATGCTCTCAAGGAATATAATGTATTCACATTTTAGAAAATCCATTTCTCACATATGTTTGAAATTTGGTTTTTACTATTAGTTATCTTCTATGTCACTTAATGCAACACATAAAGAATGAGTTATTGAAAAGTTCTCTTTCTAAGCTTTCTGATGATAAAAATTTAAACTGTAAGGTGAAGGTCAAATTGCTCATGTTTCTCAGGGAACATAACCCTGTTGTGTGTAGTCATGTATAACACTAGGAATTGCCTTTAAAATTTAAATAAATCTCATTTACTATGGAGGAATTGCTTATTTTCGAGTTGAGACTATTATCTCATGTTCCTTTTTCCACACTATATGCTACTTTTACCTAATTTCTTTAGGAAAATCTTTATGTACACTTCTGAGTTTCACTATGATTAAAGGGAAAAGTGGTACTCTTAGTGAGGTAACAGTTTCACTGTTTGTCTCTTCTCCTTGGTACCACCATTGAGATTTCTAAGGATAAAGGAAGTTGCATGCAGAAATAAAACAGGTCAGTGCAGGGAAAAATTAAACAGTGAAGGGAAACAAGCAATAATCTTGCAATTCACCAGTTTCAGTAGAATTCTCAATTTGCCTAGTGATAATATTATTACTTGTAGAGGTGAATGATCAGTGACTACAGAAATTTTACTTCTAAAATTCACTCAGCACTAACAGTCAGAGATATACATTGCTTACATATGTCTGTCATTTTTGTAACTTATTTGCTTATTTTCATAATTTTGTTAGGAGATTGGAGCATTTCAAGACATGGGAGTTTTCTTGGTGTCTTATGACATACTTGAAGATAAATTACTTCTACTGGAAGGTTTGGATTTCAAATACTTCTCTGTTCAGAGCCCAAAATCTCAAAATCTGAGTCTGGGCTTCCATCCAGTTTCTGGTGTTTGTCTCACAAGTGTCTTGGGTGATTTATTGATGCAATTTATAATTAAATGAATTCCATTTAATTGTTGAATTAAGCTAATGATAATTTATGTGACTGTCTTTTCATCAGAATCATTATGTCAAGGCATTTATTACATGCTCCTTCTATAGCATCTCTCCCATAATTTGTTCCAACATATATTTTAAGGTGACAATCTAAAGATTTAATTTTGTGATGTCCTGTTTAAGAGGGTCTCCTGAGGCTTACAAGAAATGTTATATAGTATCTAGAGAAACTGTGAAATTGAACACATCATTTGTTCTGAACTTCAATATTAATTCACACTCATCATCCTAGGACATAAGATAAGTTTTAATTATGTATTGTAATGGGTGTTCATGATGTCCCACCCAGATTCTTCTGCTTGGACAAGTAGACTGAAGCTTGTTTTGAAGTGATGACACAACACAATATTGTGTCCTTTTTCCTGTGTCTTTTCTGCTCTACTGACTTTTCTCCTGAGAACACTGCCTTGATATATCTTTTGTATGGTATTCATATCTCTGGCTCTGCTTTTTGGGATCACGTTCTTAGGCATTTAAACATCGTTTTAGACATAAACTGTATGTTTGGCTAGTATTTGTTTTCATAATTGCACTTCACACTTTCAAATATGGATATTAAAATTATTATGTAAAAAATAAAAAGAAATTTAGTAAATATCCTTTCCTAACCCACTTAACAGGCAATCTACCTTTGTTTCTAGCTTATATTAGAGGAAATTGAATAAAATAGATAGAGGAAATCAATCTGTTGTGTCAGAATTTGTGCTTCTGGGACTTTGCCACCCATGGAATATGCAAGTTTTACTCTTAATGATGTTTTTGATGCTTTACCTAACCATTGTAATTGGAAACATTATTATCATGATCTTAATCATCACTGACCTTCATCTTCATACCCCCATGTACTTCTTGTTGGCCAACCTCTCTTTTGTTGACTTCTTCCTTTCCTCAATTACCACACCTAAGATAATCACAGACTTTCTCAGGGACAGCAAGACCATTTCCTTTAGAAACTGCATGTGCCAGATCCTCTTTGTCCATTTAGCTGGAGGGTGTGAGATGGTGCTAGTGGTGATGATGGCCTATGGCCGCTACATAGTCATCTGCAAGCCTCTGCACTATTCCACCATTATGAGCTTGCAAAAGTGTATTGGCTTGGTGGTGGCTTCTTGGACAATTGGCTTCATGCATGCCATGAGCTGGCCATGATTGTGCAGCTAACTTTCTGTGGCCCTCTGGAAATAGACAGCTTCTTCTGTGATATACCACTGGTGATCAAGCTTGCATGTATGGATTCATACACTTTGGGCTTATTAATGAATGCCAACAGTGGGGTCCCAGCCATGACCGGCTTTATTCTGTTGTTTATATCCTATACATATATTCTCTTAAATGTTCACCAAAGCTCAAAAGCTGGTGCCTCAAAGGCACTCTCCACCTACACTGCCCATATCACAGTGATGGTACTCTTCTTTGAATCCTGCATCTTCATTTATGTGTGGCCACTCAGCATTACTTGGCTGGACAAATTTCTTCCTGTGTTTTACTCTGTTTTCACACCCCTTTTAAATCCATCCATTTATGCACTGAGAAATAAAGAGATAAAAAATGCTATGAAGAGATTTAGAAACCACTACATAGATTTCAAGAGAAATCATTAATACTCAGAGACCTAATTGTGTGCAGTTTAAATTGATATAAAAATGACCATGTAATATAGGTTGAAATTTCTGGGTGTTTACATTTACATGTATCTGCATATCATGCCTGTCTCCAGACACAGGAATATCTTTAATATAATTCAGGGCATTACAAAATATGTTGCTTGATCAGTGCAATACCATGAAATTCCCTCTCAAATCTCAACATTAATGATCCTTCTTTTAAGAAGGACTATACAGTCAGTCCTCCTATATGTTTAACTGAGAATCTGGAAATTCTTTCAGCAAAGACATATCTGAAGAGAGATGCCACTCTTTTGAAAGGCATCTGTATCATTCCCTTGAACAGTCTTCTAATCCCATTTGGAAACAAAAGTGTTTCCATAATATTAGCCATTCCTCTCAAATCTTTCACACAACTTTTTTTTAAAGATAACCTAAATTATTATTTTTTTCTTTACCTTGCTTCCTATCCAAATAGTAATGTGAAAATTGGGAAAGAAAATATGAAGAAATGAATGTGGTAAAGTCTATAGGCAATAACAGCAGTAGTTACTATGTGTCAGATTTGCACTGACCTGTAGGAGTAAAAAAAATAAAGTGCAATGATATTTCCTCATTGAGTCTGACTCAGAAACTAAAATTTATGCCTTAAATTTTCATTAACGATTTGCATAAAATATAATCTCCCTGAGGGCAAGGATCATACCTTTCATGGTCAATTTTTGAAACTACACTATGTAATACAATGATTTATATATAAATAGACCCTAATCATCTATATAGTTTATTATAAAGTTTATTATATATTATACAATATACATATTATATAATTTATTAATAGGGCCAATTGTCCCATTCACATACCTATGGCTATTTTTATTGATTAGAGTAAGTGATCATTAGGTCGTTGCGTCAAATTGGCCTGGTGATAGTGCCCACTTGTCTGGTCAAGCAAGCACTGGCCTACTAACCATTACTGCAAACATATTTCATGGCAGTTGACAAACTAAAATGCTGGTTTATTAAATCATCAGTCAGTTGATTGCAGCTGTGTCTCATTACATCTACAATCAACCAAGGGCACTTCTCCTGCAAATGAGACAATCCAATCAGCTGCATTTGAGCTGAACTGCTGAATGCTTTTAAGGAAGAAGAGAGAATTTTCACTGCTCCTTCAGCCAATGAGCCTCTCCTGTGGAGTTCGTCCAGCCCTTCACTGGAGTTGCCAGCCTCACAGCCTGCCATTGGGATTTGGGAATCTTGCATTCCCATGGTTGCATGAGATACTTTTATCAATTTTATATTTATAGATATCACTTGTTGGTTCTGTTTCTCTAGAGAAATCTGACTAATATTGACTGTATAAATTGGTCTTTTGGCACACTAAAAATATTCTCTAAGTTTTAAATCTTAAATAAAAATTACTGTCTTTCTAATAGCAGTATAAATAAAGTGGATTGAAATTCACTTTAAAGCATTAGAAATAAAATTCTAAAATAGAAGAAACATGTATGCAGTTTTTATTTCTCTTAATAGGGAGCAATAAAAACAAAATGGCAGAATAAAAATAATGCACTCATCATCCTTGACTGCCTACTCTATACCATTGTTTTCTGTATTGTTTAAATGTTTTTATTGTTACCCCAAATTGTGAATGAGATACAAGTTGTTAATTAAGTTTCATCAAGGTAGCATAGACTTGTTTTATGTTTATGTAGTATTCAGAGATCAATCTGTTTTTCAGGATTATATATGTATTAAAAGACACTGTGTAATGCAAAATAAAATTTATTTCCTACAAAGTAAGTGAAAGAAGAGATGATGCCAAGAATAAAATACCAGGATATCTCCATTACTATAACTAAATATAGAAAACAAATATTGAAATTGGATAATTTGCAATCTAGTTTGATCATGCAGTTTAAATTAGTAGTGGAACACCTCTTTAGCACATATTTACATGTAGGATGCATTAAAAAAACTAATAGCAAATTATTTGATTGTATCTACATTAGCCTAAAGCCTCTATCACTTCTTGTGGTTATACATATTTATCTTATGCATTTGTCCTCACTCTATGTTTTAAGTAACTTTGCCCTACGCAGACCATTGTATACTTTTATAACTCTCTATGTACTTATAAGACCAATCCAAATTTAAAGTTCTACTGATATGAATTTCCTGGATATCCCAAAATTAGTAAAACATTGGAATGAAAAAAAACAGCTTACATTATCTTGTAATCAGTCCTGCTATCACAATATTCTACTAGTATATGTTCTCAACTCAAACATTTTTCCTTTCCTTCATTATATCCAAAGTTGGTATTTATACATTCATAAGATAGGCAGATACTCTTAAAGCTCTATTGGTATCTACTAGAATAATCTTCACATATATTAATCTAGAGGACTAAGAGTTGTGCACAACTATTATTAACTTGAGCAAGTTAATAATAAGAATGAACTAAAATTTATTGTTTTTGAACTATATACTAGATACTGTACCTTCACATATTTTTTAAAATTAAACTCAATATCTCCAAATATCAAATTGGCCATGATTAAAGTATTAATAATTAAGATGTGATACAACTACACATAAAAGAGTATACTATGAAAATTAATGGAGAAGCACACTCTGATGGGCAGAAAACCCTGAGACCAGCTACCATCTTATGGTCTGACATTAACCCTCCAGACAGAATGGCCTCGAATGACACCATCATGGCCTTCTGTCATTTCCTTTGTTCTCTCTTTTTCTCCTTTAATAGCTCTTCAATAGTTCTTTGATTGAGGCCAGTTATAGCTCTTGCGAACAAGAATAAAAAGAGGAAAATATTACAAAAGTATTTCCCATATATGGTAAAAAAAGGTGTTCTTCCTCTTCCACTTGTTAATATCTCCTCTGTATAATGTGAAAGACTTATTTCACTGGCTCAAAGACAAGTTTGGATAAATGTTGTTGTTTTGCAGTTAACTATGGTATATCTATAAAAGCTGACTTTGTATTCATAACAAAGAAAATCGACCTTTAGGTTATTTGCAGTAACTATCCTTGTAAATAGCAAATTCATCAATTAGAATTATATTTGCATAGTCTCCTGAGTGCCTCAACCCCTTTTTTCCCCTGAGTAATCACTGTTAAAGGCAGAAAGTCTATGTTTTATCAGAATAATTTCTTATACTTTATGTTGACTTTATCACATCTCTGGTTGTTTAAGAAAATCAAGTCTACTCACATTTAAAAGAACTGTGTCTCTTCCTTAACTTTAGTTTAAAAAGTAACCAAATATTGATTTCCAGTAACTCTTTCCTGAGTTAACATAATATTCAACTCAAAGTCAGACCTTTTATTTCAAACTCTATATGAGATTTTCCAGGGAGCCCCTGGAGAATCACAGAGAATTTTGTAAAAAGAGAAGTGCTAAAAAATAGTTAAGTTCATTTAAGATGTTATGAATTGTATAGGAAATTTTGCAAATTTTAAAAAGTTGTTCTTACCTTCAGATTATTAATTTGCTTTACAAAGTATGGTTCATATATATATATATGAATTATATATATATATATATATAATTTTTTTAAAGACTATGTAAAATTTCTAAAGGCTTAATATTCTCATCATCCATGTTATGTCCTGATATTGATCTGCATGATATTAGACAAAAATATAGGGTTCCAAGTTATGGTTTTAATTATTTTAAGGAAGTTATATGTTAAAGAAACAACCGACTTTCCTTATCAGTCACACTGATTTACTCTGATCCTTCTCTAAAAGTTTTTTCAGTCAACTACAAATCAGAGTTTCACCTTCAACAAAAAAAGTACTTTAAATGATAATATCTAAAAGCAAACATCTAAATTATGTTCCATCCACTAGCAAACATAACTGTTACCAAGTTGGTGGATTTTTTTCCCAGTGAGCTCAAGGACCAATTCCTGAGACAACAAGATTTCAAAGAGAGAAAGAATTTATTGCTAGGCATGAAGCAGGAGAGCAGAAGGCCTATATGCCCAAAAATTTGGCTTCCCAAACTGCAGTAATCTGAGAGTTTTATGGCATTAAAAGATTGGCAGGTTTGGGGATAATGAGCACACTCCAGATGATGTAATTAAAGGTAAATATTGAGCATGTGCGGGTTGATTACATACTTAGTCACAGAATATATGTAAGAAAATAGTCACCTTAATATGATGATGGGTGTAATTTCAATATTATAAGGAGGTAGACGGGACATAAAGGTTAAAGTCTAGGGTACTGCACATGTCAGGCAGGCCCATTTTGGTTATATCCAGTTTCAGTTGTCAAGATAACTTTGGAATTGGAATGGGTTAGTTCTGCTGACACAAAGCCTTTCTTAATAAACATTAGAGGCTGTTTTCAGTGATCACAAGACACCAAAATTGGAAAACTGGATAAAATGGGAACAAGTGAGGGCCAGTCACAAAGTTTTTACAATCACAAGAGCACAAGATAAAGACTATACAATCATTATCAGAGATCAAAACAGTTGGATTACATTTCAAAGATTTTGAGGATTTCCCTCTATCTAATCTAATATACCAGAAAGTAAAAAAAAAAAAAAAATCCACATAATGATTCAATAATCAGAATCATCCCTTAAATCCTGACCTCTAGGTTACATAACCCAACTAGAAATATGAAGAAAAACTGAGACCTCTGTTTTAACTAAAATTCTTACCTACTTAAAACCAGGCTCCAGATACCATGCATGGTATCTCCCTCTTTGAGTTATTGCCTGGTCAATTTCCATGCCCCTGCAAATTACAAAAGTTTCAGCCACATCTTCTGTTCATTTCCCAGAAATATATGGAGATGTTTACTAGCACACACAGCTCTTCTAGCAAGAAAGAATTCAGTTGCTTTGGCTCCTCAGCAGACACTACCTTACCACATTCTCTGTTCATAGTTCTATAGGGTGCTCTGGGACATGCCAATGGTACCCTGGAGTCCATCTTCTTGTTTTTAAGAAGACCAACAATTTTATAATATGAAATATGTGCAAGAAATGTATCCACCGGGAAAATAGGAGCCAAAGCTGAGGTTAGAACTAAAAAAACACAACTAGCCCTAATGCCTGCTCCTATGAAGAACCAGCATATGTGGTTCAGCCACCATTGGCAACAGATATCTACACCTGTAAAAGAAAGTTCTACCATAATTTAATTCACAGGAAAAGACCTTTCCATTTGAACTATGCATTAAACATTTGTGTTTGCATGACTAGGCTACTTTTCCTGCTCCATCTAAGTCCATCTAATGTCTTCCATAATTAGGCTGGACCCATAGCAACATTCCACAACCACATTGACTATTAAGCATGCAAATACACCTTCAAGTAGCTTTGGGTTCCCATGAAATATCCTCCCACTGTCTTTTGTTAACTGAAGTGATTATATAATAACTGTTAAGCACCCATGTCTCCCAAAGTGACAACAAATTAATTCTATTACTACCTATAACTATTCCCTCTCTGTTCAGCATGCTATTTCTATTGTTATAAAACATATAAACATGACTTGCCCATCTGTGACAACTATTTCAGACAGCTTTCTCCAACCTAACTCTTGGAAGACTTACATTGGGACAGCCATAATACAAAAGAACATGTCAGGCATAGAGTTAAACATGATTTTATTGGGATTTATGAACAGGAGAAGATTCTTCCCAATGGCATCTTGTCAAGGAATGGAGGTTAATCATCCACAAAGAGGTGGGGAGTGCAAGGGCTAATAAGGCTTTAGGACTAGGTTGTGAGAATCAAATTTCAGCAGGGTCTTTGACAAAGGAGTCTTGAGGTCTGTTATCAACAATAATTAAGGGAGGGGAGTTTTAATGCTTTGCTTACAGTACCATCTTATATACTTCCCCCTAACCCATGAGGAGTCTGATGACGTTTAACTTCTCTCCCAGTCGTTGTAGAGAGCTATCTGCAGTAACTTATTTTCAATATGGTGGTGGTGGTGGAGCAAGCCCTGGTATCCACAATCCACTCCCACACAGCACTGTAAATTGACCATAGTAAAGATGTTTCATCCATATTCCACAACAGTATAAGAGACAACATAATACTAGGAGCCCCCCACACTAGAGATAACAACCTTACAAAGAGATATCACCATGGCCAAAAAAGGAAATTAAACCATTTAAAGAGTTCAAGATTTTTTCCAGATTTCCCAATGCATTGAATTCTGCCAGGCCAGGGGCTAATCCACACAATCCAATTCACAGGGATCACAGTCCATGCAAACCCAACACTTAGTTCAATTATGGGCATGAGTTACCACTAAAGCCACTGTAGGAAGGTGCTTGCTAGGGAACTATGGGTGAAAAGAAAGATGTTTATGGGGAACATTAAGGGGATAATTCCTGCTGATCTAATAACATACATACTAGAGTTCCATTTGTTGACAACAAAGTACCAGGCAGAAGAATATTATAGGGAGGTTTTAAATGCCAGATATTCACCACTGCAAATCTTGACAGTCCTTTACCATTATATCAATTGTTAACTTGGGCATAAGGACAGCCCATATTGTCATGCATTCTCATGGGACTAGGAGGCCCTGGGTAGGTAATAAATATTTAACAAGCAATTTTTTTGTATAAATAATGGTCAAATTACAATATTTTGGATGACTGCTATTTGCCATGGTCTTAAGATTCCCAACCAGTGCAACTGCATAAGCCAGCACTAAGGCAAAAGGACCTCATTTTCCCCTATTTGTATGGCCTGATGCATAAGCAACAACAAATTATTATTATTCCCCCTTTTAGACTGTAAAGAAGCTGACTTTTTAATTTGTATTCTCAGAACCTGCACTGTTACTTTCATTAACATTTCAATAGGAGCCAGGGCTGCAGCCCAAGATGACTTGCATTCAAATGAGTTAAGCCTGACATAGTTTCTTTCTTAGTCCACTGTTACAAGGATATCTTTTCTTCTTTTAGCTGTTTTTTTAGCAAGTCATTCATTCTTTCAATAAAACCTGCATTTGTAGGATTGTAGGGCAGGTGGAATGTCCACATTATGTCCTGATCCATGGTCCAGGATTGGGCTATTTGCCAAGTGAAATAGATACCCCAATCACTGTCTATTTGTCAAAGCACTTCAAACAGAGTACTTACTTTTCCCAAACATTGGATGATGTTTTGTTGGTTAACCTTCCTCACAGGAAAAGCTAACAAAAGTCCTGTTGCCATGTCCACAGCAGTAAAGTCATACCTTGCCCCGTCTGAATGTGGAAAGGGACTAATATCATATACTTACCACTGGGTCACCAGAATTTTTGACTAGCCAGTGTCCCAACTAGGGCAGGAGCCTATATGTTCAATGCAGGGAGCGTGAAGTTCACTGTTTAGAGATGCCCAATAACTGCTGACATGTAATTGGCAGTTGGAACTGCTGGGCCAGATGCTATAGGGTTTGATACACTTTGTGTCCATTTTTCCAATGAAGCTATTCTGCTTCTTTCCTGGTTTCAACTGTGCTACTCCACACCCATGTAAGTGTATCTGCTTCCACATTACCAGGTAACATGTTGGGAGTCTGGGCAGGGAGATGATAGAGAGTTATTTTTTGTTGTTGGCAAGTCCTCCCAGATGTCTTTCCACAGTTTCTGTTCCCAGAGAGAAGGACTTTTGCCTGTCCATTGTTCATGTTACCAGGTTGTGAAACAGATGGTAAGGCCTTTGAAAACAACCCAATTGTTGGTACAGATAGTGTATTTCTTGCTTCATGCATTGTTACTATCCACAATCCTCTTAACTCAGCCCCTTGACTTCTTTGCATAATCCCAGTCTCCTACCCTACAGTGTCAGTACTGGGTTGTACTGTCATAGCTGTCTGTGTGGAAGGCTGCCCGTTAGTGAACTACCTGTTCACTAACTAAGTAGTAAGTTAGTTCACTAACTAACTAAGTAGACTTGGGAATGGTACCCATGACTTCTATAGTGAGTATTTCAGCAGCTACTTCAGGTGCAGTGACTTTAGTTGTTGAGTATATTACAAAGCACTGAGAATCTTGTGAATTTATGCCCTGGGTAAAATTTTGTGCTATAGCAGTTAGGCTTTCCATTTGGTCAGTGTGCTCAACATGGCATTACCAGAGTATGGCTTAGAAGCTGTGTCAGCTATCCACACCTGAATAGGTACCATTTTCAAAGGGGCTGGTCATCTTTGCATTAGTCCCCTTACTTGCAATAAGGCATTATATGCAGCACAGAATTACTTTTCCAAGTTCTTAAGGCTCCTGGAATGCAAGACACCAGAAATTGATTGGTTTTTACAAAGGGGATGTATTACATTATAAATTCACAGTTCTAAGACCATGAAAATGCCCAAATTAAGGCATCAACAGGAAGATACCGACACTCAGAAAAGACCAATTGCATCTGGGGTTTCTCTGTCACATAGAAGAGCATATAGCGACATCTGCTGGTCCTTACTCCCTGTTCATTGCTTTCTCTTTCTAAGTGTATGTGGGTACTCTCATAGCTCCTCCAAGGTAATCTATATTTCATCTCTTAGCTTAACGTCTTCTTAGGCATTCTGTGTCCCTAGACATGTGTCATTTCTCTGCTCTCTGTATTGGCTCTGAGATCTCTCTCTCTGTTTTCTGCATTTTATTCTCCTAGAGGACTCCAATAAAATGATTAAGACCCACCTTGAATTGGGTGGATTGCATCTTCATGAAAGAAACCTAATCAAAAGTTCCCACTTCCAGTAGGTCTGCACCCACAAGATTGGATAAGAAGAACAGGGCTTTTCTCAGATACATGAGGGTTTCAAACCAGCACATTCCACCCTCTGGACATCCAAAAGTGATATTCTTTCCATATACAAAATACATCCATTCAATCACAATATAGAAAGGCCTTAAACCATTTCAGTAACAATATAAATACAACACCAAATAAAAATAGTACAAAGTTTCATTAAAATCAGCTACCAGTATGGTCTGGCCTAAGGCAATATTCTCTGGCTGTGGACCTGTGAAACTCAAAATCAGTTATCTGCAGCAAACATACAAAGGAGGGCAGTCATAGGATAAATATTCCCATTTCTATAAGGAGAAATTGAAAAGAAAATAGAGGTCACAAGAACCAAACAATTCCAAAATCCTGAAGGGTATACTCCATTAGGATTCAAAGTCTGAGAGTCATTTATGGAATAACATTTTATCTTTGGTGCTTGAGAGAATATTATTCTCACCCTTCCCAAGGGCTTACACAGCAACCTTGCTCTCTGCAAACACTGAGGTGATGTGGAGCATTGGGGAGACGCCTTATTCTTGGCCCCATCTTACTCAAGCATCTGGGTGGTGCATGGACTCTCTAACATCTCTGATGTAAACATGCTCAACCCTTTAGAACAGTGGGGTGTTGGCTAGACTCTTGCCATTCCCCAATGGTGACCCATTCTCTCTGAGGCTTGAGGTGGCAAAAATCTCCTACAACAAGGCAAAAGTCCTACCCTTTGCATCCAGGCAAATTCATTCTCTCCACATGTATCAGTGTCCACTCTCCTGGCCTACTATTTCTTGGCTTTAGACCTTGGTTTCTATGGTGCTGCCTTTGAAGTCACTTTTCCTTCAATCTGTCCCTTTTCTGTCCCTTTTAGTCCAGACTGGCATTGGTTCCATTCATACAGATTTTGCAAAACATGTGTTGGCTTGGCATGCAGAATGCAAGGGTCACAACCACCAGACAATAGATTTTTCCATAAATCCTTTATGGACAACTCCATTTCCAATCCTTGTTTGTGCTGAAATGGCTGACTGTATCCACATTTGGTTAATCTTCACATGGGACATATTCTTTGGGGACTCATTTTCCAAAAGCTCAGAATTTTCCAAACTATTAGTTTCTGATTTCTTTTTACCCCAATTCAGTTCTCAGCTTATCCCTTTCCTGTCACATTTTACTATAAGGTGCAAGGAGAATACAGTCTGAAATTTCCACATTTGTTTGGAAATCTCTTCAGCTAAGTATCTCGGCTTTGTTGCTTTCAAATTCCACTTTACATCCAGCACCAAGACTCTATTTTGTAATATTCTCTGCTACTTTAAAACAAAGGTCATCTTCCTTCCAGTTTGCAATGTCACACTAATCATTTCTGTCTAAGGACCCATTTCAAGTGTCTTTAGCAGCATATTTCTACCAACAGTCTCTTCAAAACAATCTAGGCTTTCTCTACGAAACCTTTCACAATTCTTCCAGAATCTTCTCTTTATTCATTTATAATGACAGTCTGGCAGTTTTCATATTTGCAAATCACAGCACCCCACTTCTCTGTTGCAAAAATTTGTTTTGGTTTGCTAATACTAGGAGAATGCAATATACCAGAAATGCATTGGCTTTTTAAAAGGGCACTTATTAGCTTACAAATTTACAGTTCTAAAGCCATGAAAATGTCCAAATTATGGCATCAGTAGAAGGATACCTTTACTCAAGAATGGCTGATCATGTCTCGGGTTTCTCTGTCACATGGGAAAACACATGGCAATATCTGTGGATTCTTGTTCCCAGCTGTGTCTCTCTAAGTATCTGTGGGTCCCTTCATACTTTCTCCAGGGCAAATCTCTACATTTCATCTCTCAGCTTAACATGTTATGAAGCATTTTTTGTCTTCAAGCATCTGTCATTCTTCCACTCTCCATGTCATCTTTGAACTTTCTCTATGCTTTCTACATTTTATTGTCTACATAGAGGACTCCAGTAAGAGGATTAAGACCCATTTTGAATTAGGTGAATCACATCTCCATGGAAGCAACCTAATCAAAAGTTCCCACCCCCAATATATCTGCATCCACAATATTGGATTAGAAGAACATGGCTTTTCTGGGGTATATAAGAGTTTCAAGTCAGCACAAGGCTAAACTTTGGGCCAGCTAGGTTGCAGAAGAGAACTGGGGAATAGGACATCAGGGAAGAGCTTTCCTGGGGACATAAAAAATAAAAAGCTAAACTCAGAAACTATTCTTTCAGTGGATTCACAATTTTATTGTATTGATTTCTGGAGAAATTCATGCTCCTGAGCATTGTTGAAAATTGAGAAATCAGTGGCAATTAGTGGAGTTTAACAATTGCATGTGTGGTCAGGAAAAGAGAAGAGCATGGCATAAAACACAATAGCAATCATGATCATCTCTGATAAACATGAAAAGTATTTGACATAATCCAACACATTTTCATGATAAAAACAACTATTAAAAATAGAAGGAAAAAACACCCTCATAATGAGTGGGTATCTGTGAAAAACTCAGAACTAACTTCATACTTAATAGTGAAAGACTAGTATTTATCTCCTAAAATCACTATCACCACTTCTATTCAATGTTGCATTGGCGATTCTGGCCAAGGATATTAGGCAAAAATAAAAGTAATCTATATTGGAATGAAAGAAATGTAAATATCACTATACATAGTGAAGATAATCTTGTATATAGAAAATCTTTAGATATCTACTATAAAATATTAGAATAAATTATAGAGTTCAGCAAAGTTGCAAGACACAAAATAATTTTAAAATCAATTGTATTTGCTTTAATTCACTATGAACAATCTGAAATTGAAATTAATAATTCTTCAGTACCTAATAGATATACAGTATATCTGTGGAAATAAAATTTCATGGGAAGGGTTATTTGGAAAAAAAATGTCTTAAAAGAGCTCTTTGATTCCTGGACCATGCACCTCCACCCTCACCCCACCGCCAAAAATGGGGATTGCTCCTTAAGTTGACAGTAATGAAAATAAGGCTAAGAAACATTAATTTAAATAATTTATTTTTGTAATTCTAACAGAGTTTAAAAGTAGAATTTTTAGGGCAATAAGAATACATAAAATATTTGTCATTTCACCGAAACTTCAAGAAAATTCATCTCAAATATTTCAGTATTTAGCTTGAGGCAGGTTTGTAAAGACCCCAAAATGAATGGCAAAAGTTAGCTGTTGACAAGCACAGATCAGCTTCAATACAGACTTCCTACAACTCATTTAAGGATGCTCATCCAGTTGTGTTGTATGTGCACTTGGGAAGAACATGTATTCTGCTTTTAATGATGGCATGTTCTGTGTATGTGTGCTAGGACTATTTGATTTATATAGTATTGTTCAAGTCCTCTGTTACCTTGTTGATCTTCTACCTGCTTGTTCTCTCAATCAGCTTATTGAAAGATTCTGAGTATTATTGTGTACTTTCTGTTCCTCCAGTTCTGTCCATTTTTACTTCATGTATTTTAGGGCTCTGGTGATAGGTATGTACAGGCTTATAATTGTTATATCTTCTTGATAACTGAATCTTATCAATATATAATGTTATTCCTTGTCTTCTGTAACTTTTTTTTTACCTAAAGGCAATTTTTTCTGACAAGAATATAGCTACCCCATTCTCTTTTGGTTATTATTTGCATGACACATCTTTTTACAGCCTTTAATTTTCAATAAAAGTCTTTGCATCTAAAAAAATAATCTCACTTATTATAGTGTCAAAAGAGTAACATACTTCGGAATAAATTTAACAAAAGAAGTTCAAATTTGCATTCTGTAAACTACATATCCTTGTTGAAAGAAACTAAAGAAGAAACAAATAATTGATAAAATCTCTCATGTGCATGTTCAGAAGACAATATCTCCAAACTGATATACAGATTTCAATGCAATACCTATTACAATCCCAGATGAATTCTTAGTAGTTATTTACAAGCTAGTTAAAAAAGTGTATGTGAAATTTCAAGAGATGCAGGATAGCAAAAACAATATTGAAAAAAGAAGTATCAAATAGGGGGGATTCACATTTCCATTTCTACTTTCAAATTATGCAAAGCAGCTATAGTCAAGACACAGTGATACTGGCCTAAGGAGAGGCATGGAATAGAATTGAAATCCTAGAAATAAAACCATATTTCTAATAACAACTTATTTTTGTGTATGCTGTATGACAGGGGTCACATTTCATCCTTTTTCCATGTGAGTATTCCATTATTGCAGTACCATTTGTGGAATTTATTTATTTGTTCATTTGTTTTACTTGTTTGTTTGTTATTTAAGAGGTACATGGGCTGGGAATTGAACCCAGATCTCCCATATGGCAGGTGAGAATTCTACCACTAAACTACAATTGCACCCCCACTGGACAACTTATTTCTGACAATGGTATTAAGATCATGCAATAACAAATGAACTGTGCTTTCAAAAAAGAGTGCTGGGACAACTGCATAGCCACATGTGAAGGAATGAAATAGAACTTCTAACTCACATCATATATAACATTTAGCTCAAAATATATTAAAGACCTAACTGAAGGAGCAAAAACTACAAAACTCTTAGGAAAAACATGGATTTAAATCATCATGTCCTGGGGTTGGACAAGGATCCTTTGTATTGGCAGTAAAAGCCAAAGCAACAAAGGTAAAAAATAAATAATTTGGACATCATTAAATTCAAATATTGTGTTATTTAAAGGACACTATCAATAAAATGAAAAAACAACCCACAGAGTGGGAGAAAATATTTGAAGATCATCAATCTGATAAGGGTGTTGGGTCTATAATGTATGAAGAACTTTACACCTCAACTACAAAAAGATCAAAAACCCAATTAATAAACAGTCAAATGCTTGAGTAGACATGTCTCCAGTAAAGATCTTCTAGTGGACGAGATTCATATGAGAAGATGTTCCCATGCACCCATCAATGAATTAATTGATAAATAAATGATCATATCCTAATAATGGGTTATTATTCAACCATAAAAAGGAATAAAGCACCAATACATGCTACAATATGGATGATACAAGTAAACGTTATGCTAAGTGAGAGGTCAAATGTAAAAGGCCACAAGTTGTATGATTCCATTTATATGAATTTTCCAGGACAGGAAAATCCATGGAGACAGAAAGTTTGTTGGCTATTTTCAGAAGTTAGGGACAGGGAGAAATTGGGCTTGACTGCTGACAACTACAGGGTTTTTATTTTGTGTGATGATAGTATTATATTATTAGATAGTTGTATTATTATACAACATTGCTTGTGTACTAAAAATATGAATTGTATATTTAAAATGGTTAAAATTTTAAATTTTATTTTATATGAATTTTATTTCAGTAAAAGGAGTGATTGACTACAGAAGTACACAGTTTGCAGAACACTGCAATCACAAAGACAAGATCTTCCCCCCCCAAAAAAAGCTATGTCAAATAAGATAGGAAAAACAAATAGCATGTGCTGCTTGGCCAGGAGTCCTAAGAATACAAATCCAGGCACCACAGATTAATGTGTTCTATTTATTCACTTAACTGTTATGTAAAAAGAAAAAAATGTTAGAAATGTTGAAAGACATTTCAATTGTGTGATTAAAATGATAATCTTCAATACAAGATGGTTTCAGAAATTCAATTATCCAATAATTATTCACTGATCGCCTACTAGAATTTCCCAATGTATATTAGATGTAGTGTCAGGGTTTGGATAAAACACTCTTCCGGCTTCATGGAGTAAATATCTTCTTCAATGAAGGAGCTAGATATTAATTAAGCAACCACATAAGTGGGTGTTTCATTGTAACAATGACCAGTGATGTGAAGGAAAAGCATGGAAAATTTCAAAGGCTATTAAAATTTGCAACATATCTAGAAGGTCAGAGAACAATTTTATTTTGAATAATTATTAGGAGTTAAGTAAGAGAAAAAGACTAGGAAGTGTATAGGGTAAGAGATTGAAATAGCATGTGCAAAGACTCTAAATCAGGGAAAATGACAGTAAGTTGTCGTAAATGAAAACAGACCATAGGAATATGACCAATCCAGCCATATGAGAGAATGAGAGAATCATAGAAGAGGCAAATCATCCCAATCAACTCAACCAAAGCAATTTTAGTTCAGCTAATAGACAACAAAAACTCCACACATGAGAGAGGCCAGTCATATCTGCAGTGCCACCTAATTGAAAACCCCCAGATAGCTGAGCAATAAGTACTTTTTGTTGTATGTATAATGTTTGTTACAAATAATTCTTGTGGCTGTAATAACTACATGACACCACATTTATTGATATTCTTTTCCCAAACCCTGAATTTTACTGGGAGCTACAAATTGATAATTTTCTAATTTTATCATTTCTTTCCCATTTAGGTGGTGCAATTATTGCCCCATATGGGGTTTGGGAATGTTGTCAGAAGACATTTTTCAGCTGTCTTCTCCTTCAGAGATTATTTCAGTTGCTGAAGCCACCTTGTCCAAGGTCACACTTTTCAAGAGGTAACCCACTTCCAATGATTGATTGGGTTAAAAGGATAAAGATTTACCATTTTGACTCAGTGTGTGACATCACAAGAAGGCATTTCCAATGTTCTCTGTGAGATGGTTTGAGTCTGTCAAGCCTGCATCACAGTTCAACTCTTTTCATTCCAATGGTTTTCCACCCCCCTCCTTCCAAAGCTGCTGATCTAAAGAACATTCTATGATAAGGCTCCCAAACCCTAAACTCTACCTCAGAGCATATTTCCCTAACAATGCAAACCGTGACAGTTTAATGCCTGGCATTCTTCTGCAAAGAAGTTTCCATATACAACTGTGGAAGAACTAGAGTTCTTCCACAGAAGACAAGTTTTAGAGAAATATAATAGAACCATGGATTTTTATGCTTTCCATTTGTTATAGTCAATTACAGACAATTTCTTTGTGATGCCCAAAGTTTTACAAATTTGGCCAAGGAATCTTTTCAAATGGGTTACTGCATCCTTTGGTCATGATCCTTTAGTCCTTTAGAAAGTTTTTCTTTCTGACAAATTAGAGACCTCAGGTTCATTTGTATTTTCCATGCCACAGAACTAAAATCACCAAGTTCTCCAACGTGCTCTAATTAGTCTCAATGGAAGACATTACTTAGAGACCATTAGGTGTGATACTGATTAATGTGGCCTTATTCTATTCTTTCAATAGACAAAGTCAGGAGAGATATAAATAGATATGTAGAGATAGGTAAATAAATAAAGATACATGTATATGTGTGTTTGTGTACACATATAAATATAAAATCATAAGTTCATATAGACATTTTCTATTAAATGTAATGCTGCAGGGTTTAAATTACTCTCATATATTGTATTGGTATCCAGTTTCTCTTAAATGAAAATACATCAAAAATAACATCTGCTTTGTTTCACATTATAATACATACCATAAAAACTGTTCCAAAATCTCAATGTCAATATCAGTAATGAAATAAGACTATGGAGTGAAATACAAAGAAGTACTATGAATTTTATTCTGAATACTCCACTATTTTCATAAGTTTTTAAATTTTAGATCTTATATCAAGAGTTGTTTAAGCTAATTATTTTTTTAATTCCCAGAGGTCAGTAATATTTTTTATTAATATATACTTTCAAAACATTGCAGTCAGAAAATTTTATTTATTTTTTGTTTACTTTAGTCAATAACTTGGGGTTTTTATTGTGAAGAAGTGCATGTTTTCAATTTCTTTAAAAGGTGTATTCTCCATCATTGAAGTACACAATCTGATATACCCATATACCACAATCCATATACCCAGAATTTCTAGTTCATTCTGATTTTTTATTTAAATGTTTTACATGTATTTATTTATTTATTGTTGAACTGACCTGTTAGATAGATGAAAACTTTTTAACGTGTTTGTCTTATTGTTTTATTGTATGCTTTGGTTTCGTGTTATTAATATACCTCACAGTATTCTTTTAATTTGTTCTTTTAAAGTTTTTTATATTTTATTTTGTACTATTTGGCATAATTCTTTAAATGTCTATCTTTCTAAAATGCCCTTAGTTTCACTACTTACAAAATAATTAGAGCTTCCATTATTTGAGTTACCAGCTTTATTACATTCTCTGACTCCAACCTATTGTTAATGAAAATATTGATACATCTTTCTTCATTTTCATTTTTTCTATTTATCTTCCAAGGCCTTCTCTGTTGCACTGTCCACCTCATGGTGGTGGCATTATTTTTGGACCCTGCATCTTCATCTATCTGTGGTCTCTCAGCATCACCTGGTGGACAAACATTTTTCTGTGTTTTATGCAATCACAACTCTCCTAAATTCAGCTATTTATATCAGAAGAAATGAAGAGTTAAAACATGAAGAATGATGATGTTGGTATATGGATTTAGAATGATGATGTTGGTATATGGATAACAGTGGGTATCCCAGGGTCTCACATTATCTCAAATGTCCAGCACAAACTCTGTAAATTAGCCACTCCTGTCCTGTTATTCTGGATTGGGAAGCACTTGCAATCTCACATTTAGATTTCAAGTATTTCATTTGTGTCAATTCTGTTATATTCCACAGTTATTTATTAATCATTGAATCCGAGCTTATTTCTTCTCTTGAAAATTTATCTAGGAATTTTAACTTGAAAAACCTCAAGTTATATCAATTCGACTATGATATTGATTGTGTTCAATGATGATCTTAAATGAATAACCATACTAATGGTACTTATTACTAATGATACTTATTTCTATTTATGCTGTGACTACCACTACTACTGCATCTTGAAAGTTTCGATTATGATAAAGCTTTCTTTGGGCTAAGCACTTTGCGAATATATTCTCTTTTATTTTTTAATAAGCCAGTACATCAACTATTGCCATATTTATTTTCACAAATGAATGACTTAATCTCTCAATTAGCATTCTAGCTAACTTATCAGGGAGATAGCTCTAAAGGTAGTTATTAAGTATTCCTCACCAAACTCAAAGAAATAGGTGAATCATTATCATAATCTGAAGATAGTTGATTCCCTCTTCATGTACTGGCCATTTATGGAACAGTGTGATTGTCTTTAGAAGATATATATTAAAACAAAGATGTATGTGCTAACATCCATTGTTTCTTCTATTTCCATTAATAAAATAGACTAAGAAGTTCATTATCTATACAAGATAAAAGCAGGGAAAATGTGTTATGAAGGTAAAGCAAGAAAGTCTAATTCTAAGGTTATAATGTTGGCTATTTTGCTGTAGTGCTCAGATGGACTGCAAGTACTAGATTTTGTGAAAATTTTAAGAATTTTTTATGACTACACCTCACAAAAGTTTTTCTTAAGAATTCTTCTTCCCCTGTGACTCAAATGGTATATAAAAGTTAACATCCCCTTCTCTGAAATCAGTGGAGATAGATACACTTCAAACTTTACAATGTTTTCTAAGGTTACATGTTTCTGTATATATAGTAAAAATCCTGATAGTATCTAAGACATAAAATCTTAATTAAAATTATTAATTTAATATATTAATATTCATGCTTAAATGTAAATAATTCAAGATAATGAATAGCTTCATATCAGTTCATGTCATGGTTTCTGGCTAAATGAGTTGTCAGGTTAGACTCTGTTATCATACAAGTTCAAAGAAACAAAAAATTTCAGGAATGCTTAAGTATCAGAATTGTGAAATATATGATGTTGGTTGAAACAGCTATTGGAACATATTAAGAAGCATATTTCCATTTGAGGATATACCTGGTATTAGGGCTTCCACAGTCAGGATTGGCAAGGACTCTATATATACAGTGTCAATGTTAAGCAGCCTGCATAGCTCTGAGTTAATTTGTTCTCTGATCAACACAACTTCAGAAGCTGAATTAAGCTGAGTTCCTATATCTTTGCAATATCTGATTTTCTATGCATCTTCCATGACTCTGGAAAAAAATGACTTTCTGAAGTGAAGATTGCATATTTGCATTAGCCAAAATTCAGTTATTGTCTCTAGGACTTTAATAAAATAGCTTATGACTATGGAATTATAAGTATGAAGGTCCTAAGTGAAGTCAGGTAGAAAGAGTCTGGGTAAAAGATTTTTTCAAGCAATCAGTCCTTTTATACACTCACACCCATCATGGTGAAGAAAAGTTGTAAATCTCAAGGTATGGAATTCATAATCCACAAGAAATATCGGTAAATCATTCTCTAGTTTTGGTTCCAAGGCCCCTTTATACTCTTCAAAATGACTGAAGACCCTAAAAAGCTTTTGATTATGTGGGTATAGCTATTAGTATTTACCAATTTAGAAATTAAAGCTGAAAAAATTTTAAGGTACTTCTTGATTCATTAAAAAATAATAAATAACACAATAAATTGTGTGTTCTGTAAAATATATATTTTATGAAAAATAACTGCATTTCCAAAACAAAACAAAGAGCAAAGCATTGTTTTACATTTTTGCAAATTTCTTTGTCCTATGGTTTAATAGAAGCACTTGAGTTCTCTCACTGTCTCTGCTTTCAGACTGCTCTTATCTGTTGTCATGAAGGAAGTATATGAAGAACATCTGTACTCAAAGAATATGTAGTTGGATAAGGGAGGGATATTTTGAACTTTTTTGTGCAAAAGCAACTGTGAACAAAATTGCAGATGAGCTTTAGCCCAAATCAAGGCAGTGGCATCAAATTGTACCATGTGTCTTAGTTTTCCTCACCACCATACACTCACACTGAATAAAAAGGTCATTGATTTTATTAAATCATTCCAAAAATATTGAAACACCAGAATGCATTGTTATATTATGCTACTAATGTGGATACTGTTTTAAATTGTAAAAATTATTTTACATTTATTCTTTCTGGTGATTTTCATTACCTCTTTATTGTTAATTGAGATAAATATTTTTCCAGCCTGAAGATATATTCCTGGATTTCTTCTAGTATCAATTCCTCAAATGCTGTTAATCTGAAAGTATCTGACATTTTCTTCATATTTGATATTATCACTGGATATAAAATTCCAGAGTGGTAGATTTTCTCAGCACTTTAAAAGCATTCCTCTATCTTCAGGCTTTCCCATTTTCTGTTAATTAACCAGGTATATCAGTCATATCATCATTTTTTTGATGATAATGTTTCTTTTTTTCTGACTGTGTTAAATATATGCTTTTCTATTTGTACAACAAAATGAGTATGGAGTGTCCATGATGTAATTTTTTTCTATTTTTCCCATTTTTTTGTTGTTTACTGCATTCCTTGAATCTATATGTTGATACATTTTCATCAATTTCTTCCACTGTTTCCACTCTGCTTTTAAGCTTATACTAAATTCATAACCATATATTTTACTATAAAATGTTGCTTGGCTCTTTCTTAGACATGCTTTACTCTGTTGAAATCATTCGTCTTTTCATACATTTTTAAAGTTTTCTTATTGTCTTGCAATATATAATAGTTATTTTCATCTCTGCTAATTTCAGCAATTAGGCCATCTTATTATACTGTAATATTTTTTTTCTTAACTATGAGTCATATGTATCTGATTCTTAGCATCTCTTATCATTTTCTTAGGCTTATTAGGCTATATGTAAAAGAATCCTTGAGCTCTGAACTGATATATTCATCCAAAAGCAATTTATTATTTTCTCTATTAGGCAGTCAGACATGTTAAGGTGATCACAATTTAATCACCTTCTGAGCCAATATGAATCTGGATTTTAGTTTTATATGGCTCTTTCTGTCTCTGGTTTTTGCCTTCTCCCTGGATAGGTACCTTTCAAATTTTGATTCTGATGCAGATGGGTGAAAAGTTCAGGGGCCTTAGTTTTGTTCTTCACAATTTCTGAGAATTCAAAATTATAATTTTTCCCTTCTTCTCCCATCTGCCACCAGTCTCAAAAGTACAGGAAATTTCTGCAGCAGAAAACTGACTTTATGTTTGTGCTTTTAAATTCAATATAGTTAGCAAGAATCTTTCATGGACACAAATATCAAGCAACAAAGTAATCATGAGCATGAAACATATATAAAACCATGGAATGTATAATCCACAAAGTATTTTTGATCACAGATATTGAGGACAGAGAGCCATTGAGAGCAGAGAATTTGGCTCAATTTTCCAAATATCAAAGCAAAAGATAAATTAAATCATGGCTCCTCAAAAAGTTAGGGTATCCTTGGACATGGAAGTTTAAGGAGTGTACTATATACAACCTACACTCAACTGTTTAGAAAACAGAGGGGGAGAAAAACAAAGAGAATTAAACACAAATGTGGCAAAATTTTAAAAGTGGGGAATATGTATATCTCTTTGGGGAGTATGTTGTAGTTCTCTGTAAATATTTTTGCATAATTTTTGCAACCATCCTGAACGTTTGAAATTATTTCAAACAAAAATGTTGTTTAAAATGATAAATCCATTTTATAATGTACATTGTTGGGTTATCATATATATTATGTAATACATACCTTGAACAAGAAAGGCTATACACACTATTAATGAAAACCTGACATTAAATAGTTCTTGTAGTGTAGTTCTTGGATAATAATAATGTATGCATAAAGTGATGAGGTCAACATCTATTTGAGTCCAAGTTCAAAGAAAATTAATTGTCAAAATTTCAAAAATGTAAAAATGTGACAAAAGAGATAGGTCAGTAGGTTGATAGGTAGATAGATAAAGATTAATGGGTTAATGGATGGTTGGGTGGATGGGTGAATGATGAACGGATTGATGGATTCATAGAGGGAAGGAGGTACAGACTAGACAGACTAATGAAGATGGAGAGATGGATAGAGTTCCATAACTTAATAGAAGGCTTGAGTGCATTAGCATTGAAACAAACAAAGAGTTAGAGTAGTGTTTGCAGGCCAAATCCATGAACCACATTTTCTGTAAGGCTCCACCTCTTATTTCCCTTCCATACACCATATATACATTTTCCTGCCATACATCAATTTCCCTTTATTATTCTGTTTACTTCCCTTTTACCACTCTGTTCTTCCTTCCTCCATGTTTTAAATGATTTTATCATGACCACTTTTTCTCATCCAGACAAGTTATATATTTAGTTGTTCATGTTCAGGGCTTAAATAGAAGGAGAATTCTGTATTTTATATACCTCAAAACTTTATGTTCATCAGCTCTAAATATTTAAACAAGCTTTCTATGACTAAGTTTATTACAGCAGACTCCAAGACTGGAATCTATGCTTTTTCATTAATTTTCCATTTACTGAAATATAATCCAATTGCAAATCAACCTGCTAAAGAATTAATGTGGTAATTCAATCCAATATCATAATCAATAATCAATTTTGACTATTACAAAATGGTAAATTTAGTCAAAAGTAGTTTTGCTACAAAAGTGTATTTTTTATATGTAACTCAGAATTTTTCAATGCTTAGTAATAAACAATGAACATAAAACCTATATCAACATGAAAATAAGGCATTTTCTTTGTTTCAAAGAAATAAAAGGAGCAAAAGATAACATATTTTTATATGAGAAAGTTTTCCAAACCATAAATAGAAAAAAATATAAGCATCCATTAATGCTTCTGACACCATAGTAAATGTGGTCAGAATTGTTTAAAACTTTTCAAATATATCTATGGACTATTAACACACACAAACACATACACACACACTGTGCTTTCTGTATTTAAAAAGCCTGCAATACAAGAAAATAGCTCATAAATGAGCCACTAAATATGTAATCACATAAATCATTATTCACATTGTACAAAACTACCCTAGATTTTCTCATGCAATGAAGTAGAACAATTAGCAAACTTAGTCCATTTAATAGAATCAGTACACTAAACACCATGAATATCTGTCATGTGAGTTCCCATTTTGTATAAGTTCTTAAGCATTTGTTTTATAATGGTTGGAATATGCCCAATATAATTTGTTTTCTCATCAGTTATTCAGGAGACCGTCCTCAAACCCAAGAGTTGACTAGGGAGTCCCTTCACAGCTCTCTTCATGTCCTTGTTCCTCAAGGTGTAAATGGCAGAATTCAGAATGGGTGTGATCATAAAGTCCAAAATGGCAAAAAACTTATCCACTGGCACTGTAGGAAATGGGCATACATAGACAAAGATGCAGGGTCCAAAGAACAAAACCACTACGGTGATGTGAGCTGACAGAGTAGAGAAAGCCTTGGAGAAGCCAGATGAAGAGCATTTCCATACACTAAGCAGGATGAAAACGTAGGAGATAATAAGAAGAAGGTGCCCATGGTAATGATCTCACTGTTGGCAGTCACCATGAACTCCAGTGTGTAGGTGTCTGTGCAGGCAAGCTTGATAAACCAAAGAAGATCAAAGTAAAAATTGTCTATCAAAAAGGCAAATGGACAATAAAGTTAATTGTACTGTGCAGTGAATGAGACCAATAAGCCAAGCACCAGATAGTAGTAAAATGCACATCCGTGGGCTCATGATAGTCAGGTAGTGGAGGGGCTTACAGATGGCCACATAACCGTCCAAGGCCATGGCTATGAGCAGCACCATCTCAGATCCACCCAGGACATGAAGGACAAATATCTGCAGGACATACCCCTGGAATGATATGGTTCTGTGACCAGAGTACAAGTCAGAAATCATCTTAGGAATTGTTAAGGTAGAAAGACACAAGTCAATAAATGAGAGTTTGGCTAAGGGGAAAAACATGGGAGTATGCAAATGAGGAACAAAGGTCACTGTAAGCACAATCATGAGGTTTCCCAGAACAATCATTACAAATAAAATGGTAGACAAGGCAAGGAGTACATGCTGCATTGGTCTGTAAGTAGCAAGACCCAGAAACACGAGTTCAGTCATCTCTGAATAATTTTGTTTCTTCAATGGCCTTGTATTACCTGAAGAGAACAAAGAAAAATAATTTTAAAGGAATGCACCAGGGCTACTGAAAGATGCAGATGTCACTTGGTTTAAAATTCTGATATAAAAGAAAAATTTTCACCATTAGTTACAATTCTTTTTAGAAATTAATGTGTTTATTTTTTCAATTAGCAAATATTCATTGAACAGCAACCAGATACTCTATCATATTCTGGGATAAAACACGGACCCTGTCTTTACATAGTTTTCAGACTAGTGATAAGCTATGCATTATATAGCTAATCATATATCTAGGTGATTATCATGCTTAGTGTTATGAAGAATGATAAAGGTGTATGTGAATGATAAGCACTCATGACATTGTCCTCTGTTCTGTTCTTCAAGACGACATTTGTGCTAAAATCCAGATGAAGTATTAAGTGAGGAAACGTAGGAAAAGTGATACTGACAATAGAACTGACATGGAAAATTCCTGAAACAGAGCAGAACAATTTGAAACAAATTGAAGAGGGCCAGACAGGGTCTGGACAAGATATGATCTTGTAGTGTGTGTTACAAATTTAGTCTTTATCTTAGGAATAATAGAAAGTCAGTGAATCATGAGAGTGAAATAATCATATATGTTCCTTAAAAAGTTTATAGCAGCTCTAAAGTATAGAATGTAACACAGGGATCTAAAGGGAAGAAATTTTTCTTAATGTAATAACTACAGATGAGCTAAAATAGTTAGCTATTGGGGTAATTGTTATGAAACCATTTATAAAAAACAGAAAAATAATCAGAAACAACCTAAATGCCAATAATGGGGAATTAAATTATTAATGGTATGTCTAACTAGGAATGGCACTAGACTTTATCTTAGAAAAATAATACCTTGGAAAAGATATCCATAATATAACTTTAATTTTAAAAATTTATTAATGAAAGATAATGTATAGAAAACACATTTTAAAAAATAATCCTAGAAAATAACAGCAAAAAAGAAACCATTTTTTTATCCTTAGGCTTATATTTATTCATTCAGTTGAAAATTGTGAAATTGATATTTCAATAGTTCAAAATGGCCAAATATAGTTTTAGAGTTCAAACTGGCATGTTAATGTAAGGTTTTCAAGACGGTTTTCTAAACCACTTTATACTAAGACATTACTGACTCTTATTCCACACCTGAATTGAATAGCATTGGTTTCCCACTGGTACTGCCATCACTAAGATTTCCTCTAGGACCCTTACCACTTCAACCCTTCTTTCTCACATTTTCATCCTCCCTGTGCCACTCCACAACATGTCCAGTCCCAATTTAGGTGTGGCCCTGTAACTCCTCATCAAGATCATCTCCATAAACTGGTGGGAATACTAAGTGCCCATTAGAGTTAAGAAGAGACTTGAGGGCAGCCAGACATCTTGAGGGTTATGGATATGACATAAGCTTTATAGCCAGAAAGAAAATTGAAGACTGTGTAGCTAGGAAACTCCACCATAGTAGCACTGGATGAAGAATTTTATAGCCAGTAAGTGGGGGGAAAAACTGTAGTTGAGCAAGAGAGAAGGGGACAATCATTGAAAAGAATGACAGTGGATGCAATATAGCCAGGAAATTCAGCCAAATATTTAAAAAATTGTGATGATACATTCTGTGGATTGTAAACAACACATTTTCTGGAAGGAAAATATCTATTCAGAATATTGCAATGATAGAAAATGAATTATTTGAAGACTAGGAGATTATGCAGTAGAAAGAAAGTACTAATCATTTTTTCTGGGTAATGGAAGGTATGTGTGATTTTGTTGTTTCCATCTTCTTTTCTTTGCCAAATAATTTCTATCAGTTGCCTTCTGTTGATGCAGTCCAATGAGAGAAAATGACATCAATAGATACACAAATGATTTTAGTCAAAATACATTATAATGTACTAACTTCAAAATGAAATAAAATGAAAAAAAGAAAGTATACTAAGTGAGCCACAATAGAAAAAATATGTATGAAAATTAACCTCATCTAACACTATAGAAACTCACCAATCATTAAGAAAATGCAATTTGTAACATAATTTTGGTTTGTTTAGATTTTTATTTATTTTTAAATAACAGTTTGAGAAAGACAAGAAAAGAGAAATAGAGATAGAAATTAATCCCAAGTGTTCAAAAGTGTCTTCTTAATAGATACTCTTTAAGCATAAGTAAAAACAATTAATATTTAATACAATTTAAAGTGTGATAATTTAGGCAATAATGAAGATCTCTGTGGATTGGATTCATGTATATACATATACAAATATATACACATATTTATTTCCCCCTTATTTCAACAGCAATACCAAAGAATTGTAGTAAACCAAAATATATGTTAACACAAAATTGTTAATCAAATTATATGAAATCTGTATAATGAAATAATATGTAGCCATTATAAAAACTTTCAGAAAAGAAGCATAGTATTATTTCATGTGGGCATACATAAAAATATCACCAAGAACAAATGCCAAAATTTTGAAAATTACTAATCAAGTAAAATCTGACTGTAGGTGACTTTAACTTCCTGAAATCCTAATCTCTGAATTTTTGATAATATGTGGATTTTCAAAAATGTGAACCAAAAACTCTATCAGAGGCTCAGCAAAGGATAATATAAGCTCAGAATTTACTTTTGAGCACATATATGTATTTTTTTATTACTACTTTTGATTAACAAAGACGTAATGGGTAGATTTCAGTTAATAGCATCCCCACTGAATAGCATGGGAACAGTAAATTAGAGAAGTATGCAGACCTGTTGAAATATACTATGCTTCAGTAGATGAATACAGGGTCCAATAGAGGACTTCATGTGTTTTGGAAGATGGGGTGCAGGGGTAGTGGGTCAGATTTCCGAATTCCGTTTCTGATATTCCTTCCAGCTACTTTGACATCAAGGCAATATGTATTTTATCATTTATCAGCTAGTTATTTGCTTAACTATGTGTACTGAGATTTTCTTAAGGAGTGCACCTAAAAAATAACTTTCAGAATCTTTCACTATGAGTGTATACATTTGTGAAATCCCTACATCAAATGCCATACTGTACCCCTGGAAAATGAGGCTAAGATACTGAAACATAACGAATTCATCAAAAAATTATATTTCTATCAAGCCAGAATAATGGCCAAAATATAATATTTTCTTTCCAGGGGATTATTTGCAAAACCTGCAATGTCTATTATTGTTATTATCCCTCTTCACTCGTTCACCCATATATTCATCTTCTCTTCCCACAAGCATGAAACCTAGAATAGCTCTAGAGTCACACTTAGACTGTGGTGTTTTCCATGGACATTGTAATACTATCAAGCCTGCTGTAGAAAATGAAGTACTCTGTTGAAATTCCCTTGTATAATTATCTTATAAACAACCAGCAGAATTCAACAAACTCAGCTGTGGGGGTGTGTGTGTGGAGGTGGTAGGCGGGAGTAGAAGGAAAGAAACAGAGCAAGACTAAAGGAGTTCAAAAATAATCAAGGGATTTTCAAAGACTTATACTATTAAGTTATTAACATCCCATTACTTAAAATTAACACCAGCATGTATTCAATGAACATCTGCTTGGACAAGAGAGAAAAATACTTATACTTCTAGAATTTCTGCAGACCACGAACTTTAGTTTCACCTAATACACTTACCTGCCTTAAAAAGAAGCAGAGAAAAGGATATCAAAAAGAAACAATTCAGCTATGCCTCAATCATATAAAAAATGTTTCCATTCTGATGCTCTGTTTTTATTATTTGGATTTCACTACAGGAAATAGCCCATGCTCCAGCACCGACATCAGTCTCACTGTCCACTTGGAGCCTCAGACCTAATAGTGTCTATACACTTATCTGGGGAATACTGTCTTGGAATTTCCATGGCCTGAAGAAGAAAGAAATGTTAGAAGTTTGCTTCACAGCAAAATTTAGAAAAATAAAATGAGAGAAAATAAAGCAAATCAGAGAAATTTCTTCAAGGAGAATCAAAATATCTAGGTGGTGGGATGTCTTTTTAAAGTTCCCTGCCTTTAGAGCTACATCAGTGAATGCAAAATTACTATTAACAAATATGTTAAATAAGCACAGTTTAAAATTCTATCATGCAGCATATATATGAAAATTTAAGTAAGAAACTGCAAAGTCATTTCCATTTGATGAAGTTAAGTCTAAAATGAAATAAATAACATTCTCAATGTCACCGTACTGATTGTGTAGCTAAGCCTCAAACCCAAATATGTCTGGCTTCAAATGCCATTTCATTATTCATTATCATATAGTACCTCTTCTTCACATCATTATTATAATGTATTAATAAGGGTTTAAGCTTATCATATTATCAGAATTTCTGCTGTAAGCTCCCTAAATTAGTCAAATCTGTCCTGATACTCTGGACTGGGAAGTGTTCCAATTTTACATATAGAGTCTTGTGTCAATTGCATTCTATTCCATAATCATTGATTGATGAATGAGTGCAGGGTCATCTCCTGTCTAGAAATTTAGACAAACTTTAAATGACTATTTTGTTGATGAAGTTTTGTTTAAAACATGGCATTAAATTACCAGCAACATGAATGGTACTGATAATTACTGTTGCAGTAAAAAACAACAACCATCACATGTTGCAACTTTCTATTATGCTAACTTGCCTTTAAGCTAAGCATTTCACATAGATCTTGTTTAAATTTTCAAACAATGAATTGAATATGTCACCTTTATTTTTAGAAATGGATACACTTGCCTCTCAAATGCTTAGCATTCCAACCAACTCATCTGGTGATTCAATTTTGAAGGTAATTGTTAAATATTCTTTTACACTCAGAAAAACTGAAATATTAATTATAATCTGTCTGTTGATCCCCATTTTATGTCTTGGCTATTTTTGGAAGAGTATAAATTTTTTGGAAAAGGTACATTAAAAAATTCATGGATACAACTTTGAGGAGTTTGCTTGTCTTTCTACTAATAAGTGAATTAGTAAGTTCATCATCTACTTTTGCTAAGACAGGAGAGAGGGTGTTGTGAAAATAAAGTAAGTTAGTTGCAAAGCAATAAACCATTAATTAATAAACTGAAATGCACAGATGGACTACAAGTAACTAAATTACGAAGACCATTAAAAGTTAAAATAAAAAAAATTGTAGTTTTTCATTACTGTACATAATAAATCTTTATTTATTAAGAATTCTCCCAATTTTATATTTCAGAAAGGTATGCAAGTTTACATTCCCTGATAAAGTAACTGAGTCAGATATGTTGCAAATTTCATATTTTTTCATAAAGATAATGTGGACCTCTATAATTGCAAAACTCCTATAAATGTTGTAACATAAACGCTAAATTAAAACTATCACTATTTATGTAGTAAAATAGATAAACATTCACACTTTAATGCAATAAGTAAAGACTGTGAATATCAGCATCACAATCAGTTCATATCAGTGTTTGCTGCTAAATAAGTTCAGTTAGTTTAAGTTGAACCAACATAAGGTGACAAATAAACCAAAAATATTAGTTTTCAGGGCTGTTTGAATTTCAAAATTGTACAAGTATGTAATATTGGATGAAAAACCAATGGAGCATGTGAAAGGCATGAGTCAATGGTAGCATGTCATAGGTACTATGGTTACCACCTGTGGGACTAGGACAGGTTTTCCTTCCCTTGAGGACCTTGGGATGTTTATTAGTCTTCACAGACCTAGTAATCTATTCTCCAAATCACACAAAATAAGATGTTGGATAAAGCTGAATAGTAATGTCCTCACAATATCTGAATTACTATGTTTCATCCATAACTCCAGAAAACCATGGTTTTCTGGAATAAGGATCCCAATAATTCACCTGCACAAAAGAATAGTTTATTATCTTTTTGACTTGAATAAAATAATCTTCTTACTCTGAAAAAATTTCATATAGAAGTCCCAAGTAATGTCAGTTGGGAAGAGTCTGATGTAAGACACCTTCAAAGCATCTGCTCATCCTATATTCACACCCATCATAGTCAAAAGAGATTGTTTATCTCAGGGGAGAGGCCAAGATGGTGGCTTAGCAATGTGCACGTTTTAGTTCATCCTCAAGAACAACTACTAAATAACCAGAAACAGTATAGAACAGCTCTCGGAGCCACGATAGTGACCGGACACACAGTGTACCCCAGGCTGGACAAGCTGGACCAGCTCTGAGTCTCCATAACCATGAGTTTCCCAAGCCACGGTGGCTGGTGCCTGGTGCCCCTCCCCCACAGGTGGCTTCCCGGAGGGAAAGGAAAGAGACTCTAACAGTAGCAGGGACTGAGTCCAACCAAACACCAATTGTGGCATTAATAAACAAATTCTGACTAATAAAAATAGGTCCCCAGCTCAGGCAAACCTGGTCAAGGCAGAAGTCACTTATTGGGTTAACCAAAAAGAGGAAACGGGACAAAACAGAGGTTTTTTTCTCTGTTTCTATGGAGGCTTGGCTGCCTCTGGATTCAGTGGTGGACTACTCAGGCTGCAACTGCCCCAGACAAAGGCAGAAACAGATGGCTTTCAAGGCTGTCTCCCACCTGTGCCTTCCCCAGGAGGGGGGTGAAGCCCAACTTAGGTGGAACCTCATCTCAAGGAATTCAGACCCCAGGGCTTGGCAATTTGAAGCCATTAAAAACAGCCTGCAACCTCTCCTCTGTGTCCACCACGCCCCCAACAGGGAGAGCCATCCAAGTTAAAGGAGCCACAACAACTTTTGCTGGTGGGACCTGCAGGCAGACAAGCGCCACACACTAGGCAGCATAAGAAAAACAGAGCCCAGAGACTTCACAGGAAAGTCTTTCAACCTCCTGGGTCTCACCCCCATGGAAAACTGATGTTGGTGACTCCTTTCCCCTGAGAGGAGGCCAGTTTAGTCTGGGAAAACCTGGCTGGAGTTTGTAATAACTATGTAGACCCTCCTAAAGGTGGGGAGGGAAAAGGCACCTTAGAAGCAGGACAAGAAACAAGAAGACAAGAGCTGAAAAATTACCCTCTGTTAAACAAAACTTAAGCTAGAAGCCTAGAAAAAGCAGAACTGAAGGTCAAAGAACAGATAGACAACAAACTCAACTAGCAAGAAAACCCTAGGTAAGATAAGTGAAAGCAATTCCAGAATAAACTAATTAGGTAATTAAATGTCTAGACACCAGCAAAAAATAAAAAATCACACCAGGAAAATTGAAGATATGGCCCAGTCAAACAAACCATTATTTCAAAAGAGATGCAGGAGCCGAAACAAATAATTCAGAATATACGAACAGAAATGGAAAACCTCATCAAAAACCAAATCAATGAATTGAGGGAGGCATGAAGAAAGCAAGGAATGAACAAAAGAAGAAATGGAAAGTCTGAAAAAACAAATCACAGAACTTATGGGAATGAAAGATATGTAGAAGAGATAAAAAAAAAAACAATTGAAAACTACAATGGTAGATTTCAAGAGACAGAGGTTAGGATTAGTGAACTGGAGTATGGAACATCTGAAATCCAAAAATAAAGAGAAACTATAGGGAAAAGAATGGGAAAATATGAGCAGGGACTCAGGGAATTGAATGATAATATGAAGTGCACAAATACATATGTCGTGGGTGTCCCAGAAGGAGAAGAGAAGGGAAAAGGAGGCGAAAAACTAATGGAAGAAATTATCACTGAAAATTTCCAAACTCTTATGAAAGACCTAAAATTACAGATCCAAGAAGTGCAGCACACCCCAAAGAGAATAGATCCAAATAGATGTTGTCCAAGACACTTACTAGTCAGAATGTCAGAGGTCAAAGAGAAAGAGAGGATCTTGAAAGCAGCAAGAGAAAAGAAATCCATCGCATACAATGGAAACCCAGTAAGACTATGCACAGACTTCTAAGCAGAAACCATGGAGGGGAGAAGAGAGTGGGATGATATATTTAAATTACTAAAAGAGAAAAACTGCCAACCAAGAATTCTATACCCAGCAAAATTGTCCTTCAAAAACGAGGGAGAAATTAAAACATTTTCAGACAAAAAGTCACAGAGAGAATTTATGACAAAGAGACCAGCTCTACAAGAAATACTAAAGGGAGCACTAGAGACAGATATGAAAAGATGGAAGAGAGAGGTGTGGAGAAGAGTGTAGAAAGAAGGAAAATTAGATATGATATATAAAATACAAAAGGTAAAATAGTAAAGGAAAGTACTACCCAAACAGTAAAAACACTAAATGTTAATGGATTGAACTCCACAATCAAAAGACATAGACTGGCAGAATGGATTAAAAAACAGGATCCTTCTATGTGATGTCTACAGGAAACACGTCTTAGACCCAAAGATGAACATAGGTTGAAAATGAAAGGTCAGGAAAGGCTATTTCATGCAAATAACAACCAGAAAAGAGCAGGAGTAACTATACTAATATTCAACAAATTAGACTTCAAAAGTAAAACAGTTAAAAAAAGACAAAGAAGGATACTATCTACTAATAAAAGGAAAAATTAAACAAGAAGACGTAACAATCATAAATATTTATGCACCAAACCAGAATGCCCCCAAATAGGTGAGGCAAACACTGCAAACACTGAAGAGGGAAATAGACACATCTACCATAATAGTTGGAGAATTCAATTCCTCACTGTCATCAATGGACAGAACATCTAGACAGAGGATCAATAAAGAAACAGATAATTTGAATATTACAATAAATGAACTAGACTTAACAGACATTTATAGGACATTACACCCCACAACAGCAGGATACACCTTTTTCTCAAGTGCTCATGGATCATTCTCAAAGATAGACCATATGCTGGGTCACAAAGCAAGTCTCAACAAATTTAAAAAGATTGAAATCATACACAACACTTTCTCAGATCATAAAGGAATGAAGTTGGAAATCAATAATAGGCAGAGTGCCAGAAAATTCACAAATATGTGAAGCTCAATAACACACTCTTAAATAACCAGTGGGTCAAGGAAGAAATTACAAGAGAAATCAGTAAATATTTCGAGGTGAATGAAAATGAAAACACAACATTTCAAAACCTATGGGACACAGCAAAAGCAGTGCTAAGATGGAAATTTATTGTCCTAAATGCCTATATCAAAAAATAAGAAAGGGCAAACATTCGGGAATTAACTGTCCACCTGGAAGAACTGGAAAAAGAACAGCAAAAAGACCCCAAAGCAAGCAAAAGGAAAGAAATAACAAAGATTAGAGCAGAAATAAATGAAATTGAGAACATGAAAACAATAGAGAAGATCAATATGACCAGAAGTTGGTTCTATGAGGAAATCAATAAGATTGATGGGCCCTTAGCAAGACTGGCAAAAAGAAGAAGAGAGAGGACACAAATAATAAGATCAGAAATGGAGGAGGAGACATAACCACTGACCTCACAGAAATAAAGGAGGTAATAACAGGATTCTACGAACAACTTAATGCTAATAAATACAACAATGTACATGAAATGGACAAGTTCCTAGAAAGGCATGAGCAACGAACAATGACTCAAGAAGAAATAGATGACCTCAACAAACCAATCACAAGTAAAGAAATTGAATCAGTCATTAAAAAGCTTCCGAAAAAGAAAAGTCCAGGACCAGAAGGCTTCACATGTGAATTCTACCAAACATTCCAAGAAGAATTAATACCAACCCTGCTCAAAATCTTCAAAAAATCGAAGTAGAGGGAAAACTACCTAATTCATTCTATGAAGCCAACATCACCCTCATAGCAAAACCAGGCAAAGATATTACAAAAAAAGAAAAAAATACAGACCAATCTCTCTAATCAATATAGATGCAAAAATCCTCAACAAAATTCAAGCAAATTGAATCCAGCAACACATTAAAAGAATTATACATTATGACCAAGTAGGATTCATCCCAGGTATGCAAGGATGGTTCAACAAAAGAAAATCAATTAATGTAATACACCATATCAACAAATCAAAGCAGAAAAATCACATGATCTTCTCAACTGATGCAGAGAAGGCATTTAGCAAGATTCAACATCCTTTCCTGTTGAAAACACTTCAAAGGATAAGAATACAAGGGAACTTCCTTAAAATGATAAAGGGAATATATGAAAAACCCACAGTTAATATCATCCTCAATGGGCAAAAACTGAAAACTTTCCCCCTAAGATCAGGAACAAGACAAGAATGTCAATTATCACCACTGTTATTCAATATCCTGTTGGAAGTTCTAGCCAGAACAATTAGACAAGAAAAAGAAATACAAGACATCAAAATTGGAAAAGAAGAAATAAACCTTTCGCTGTATGCAGATGATATGATACTGTATGTTCAAAACCCTGAAAAATCCACAGCAAAACTACTAGAGCTAATAAACGAGTACAGCAAAGTGGCAGGTTACAAGATCAACATTCAAAAATCTGTAGTGTTTCTATATACTAGTAATGAACAAGCTGAGGGGGAAATCAAGAAATGAATTTCATTTACAATTGCAACTAAAAGAATAAAATACTTAGTAATAAATTTAACTAAAGAGACAAAAGACCTATACAAAGAAAACTACAAGAAACTGTTAAAAGAAATCACAGAAGACCTAAATAGATGGAAGGGCATACCATGTTCATGCATTAGAAGACTAAATATAATTATGATGTCAATTCTACCTAAATTGATTTACAGATTCAATGCAATACCAATCAAAATCCCAACAACTTACTTTTCAGAAATAGAAAAACCAATAACCAAATTTATCTGGAAGGGCTGGGTGCCCCGAATTGCTAAAAGTATCTTGAGGAAAATAAAACGAAGCTGGAGGTCTCACGCTGCCTGACTTTAAGGCATATTATGAAGCCACAGTGGTCAAAATAGCATGGCACTGGCATAAAGATAGATATATTGACCAATGGAATCGAATAGAGTACCCAGATATAGACCCTCTCATCTATGGACATTTCATCTTTGATAAGCCAGTCAAGTCAACTCACCTGGGACAGAACAGTCTCTTCAACAAATGGTGCCTAGAGAACTGAATATCCATATGCAAAAGAATGAAAGAGGACCCATATTTCACACCCTATACAAAAGTTAACTCAAAATGTATCAAAGATCTAAACATTAGGTCTAAGACCACAAAACAGTTAGAAGAAAATATAGGGAGATATCTTATAAATCATGTAATTGGAGGCGAATTTATGGACCTTACACCTAAAGCAAGAGAACTGAATAAATAAATAAATAAATGGCAGCTCCTCAAAGTTAAACACTTTTGTGCATCAAAGAACTTCATCAAGAAGGTAAAAAGGCAGCCTATACAATGGGAGACAATATTTGGGAACGACATATCAGATAAAGGTCTAGTATCCAGAATTTATAAAGAGATTGTTCAACTCAACAACATATAGACAGCCAATCCAATTACAAAATGGGAAAAAGACTTGAACAGACACTTCTCAGAAGAGGAAATACAAATGGCCAAAAAGCAGATGAAGAGATGCTCAATGTCCCTGGCCATTAGAGAAATGCAAATCAAAACCACAATGAGATATCATTTCACACCCACCAGAATGGCCATTATCAACAAAACAGAAAATGACAAGTGCTGGAGAGGATATGGAGAAAGAGGCACACTTATTCACTCTTAGTGGGAATGTCAAATGGTGCAACCACTGTGGAAGACAGTTTGGTGGTTCCTCAAAAAGATGAATATCGAATTGCCATATGACCCAGCAATACCACTGCTAGGTATCTGCTCAGAGGACTAAAGGGCAAGGATGCAAATGGACATTTGCACACCAATGTTTATAGCAGCATTATTTACAACTGCAACAGATGGAAACAGCCAAAATGTCCATCAACAGATGAGTGGCTAAACAAACTGTGGTATATAGGTACGATGGAATATTATGCAGCTTTAAGACAGAATAAACTTATGAAGTATGAAACAACATGGATGGACCTTGAGAACATTATATTGAGTGAGACTAGCCAAAAACTAAAGGAAAAGTACTGTATGGTCTCACTTATATGAACTGACATTAGTGAATGAACTTGGAATATGTCGTTGATAACAGAGATCATAAATAGGGTAAGATATTGGGTAATTGGGGCAGAAGGGATACAGAATGTCCAACAGGACTGGATGCAAAAAACTCAGAAATGGACAGCACAATACTACCTAACTGTAATGTAATTATGTTAAAACACTGAATGAAGCTACATGTGAGAATGATAGAGGAAGGAGTGCTGGAGACATATATGAAATCAGAAAGAAAGATAGCTGTTAAAGATCGAGATGGCATAATCTAGGAATGCCTAGAGTGTATAATAATAGTGAAATGTACAATGTACAAATTTTAAAAGTGTTTTTGTATGAGGAAGAACAAAGGTATGTCATTATTGCAGGGTGCTGAAAATAGATGATAATTAATACTTTAAAATGTCACCTTATGTATGAGACTAAAGCAAAAAATATTTATTACAAAATTCATATTTTGACTAGAGCATTTCCTAATATAACTCATGTAGGTAGTTTGATTGAATGTCATAAGTACTTGGAATCTCAGGTAGTACATGAGATTTTGTTGGTTTGTCCAGAGTGATGCCCTGATGAACCCCAGAATGATTTGATCAGTGACTGGAAAAGTATTTGCAAGCCCCCTTCAGGGAATGGTGAGAGCAGGGAGAAATTCAACTTCCCAAGTGGAATTCTTGATATTCTCACACCAGTGTGGACAACCAAAGCTATAGGCTGAGCCCTCAGTCTTGGGGTTTGTTCATATGAAACTTAACCCCACAAAGGATAGGTCAAGTCTACTTAAAATTTAGGCCTAAGAGTCACCCCCAAGAGAGCCTCTTTGTTGCTCAGATGTGGCCTCTCTCTCCAGCCAACATGACGAGCAGTCTCACCACTCTCCTCCTCTCTGCTTGGGACATGACTCCCAGAGGTGTGGACCTTCCTGGCAACGTGGGACAGAGATCCTGGAATGAGCTGAGACTCAGCATCAAAGGACTGAGAAAAACCGTAGAATAAGCTGAGAATTAACATCAAGGGATTGAGAGAACCTGCTCAACCAAAGAGGGAAGAATGAAATGAGACAAAGTGTCAATGGCTGAGAGATTCCAAATAGAGTTGAGAGGTTATCCTGGAGGTTATTCTTAGGCATTAAGTAGATATCACCTTGTTGCTCAAGATGTAGTGGAGAGGCTGGAGGGAACTGCTTGAAAATGTTGAGCTGTGTTCCAGTAGTCATGTTTCTTGATGATGATTGAACAATGATATAGCTTTCACAATGAGACTCTGTGAATGTGAAAATCTTGTGTCTGATGCTCCTTTTAGCTACTACATCAACAGACGAGTAGAACGTATGGAATAAAAATAAATAATAGGGGAACCCACACCCCGCAGCAGCTGACCCGCCCGCCCTCCTCTTCCCTCTTTGTCTGCTGGCCCACCGCGCAGTGCCCACGCCCTGCAGCAGCTGACCCGCCCGCCCTGCTCTCCCCTTTTTGTCCACCTGCTCCGGCGGATCTCCAACCACCACGGTGCCCTCTTCCACCTTCACCGGCTCCTCCGCCACCAGCCTCGACAGCCTTGCCACCCTCACCTTTCCTCCTCCAGAACAGCTACTGGGGGAGTGGAGACAACACAGAGCAGCACCCAGAGCCACGATGGAGATCAAAGGGACAGCGTAACCCATCCTGGAACGGCTGACTGTCTGGTAAACCAGCTCCAGTGAGATCACCGAGGGAGGCGGGCTTTCCTGGGTGGGACGGCAAGCAGCCGGAGACCATCCCTTCCTCCTTCCCAGGCCAGCTGGCAGAATTGGGCAGGCGGTCCCCTTGGGCCACCGCGGCTGGCGTTCCCACCACGCGAGGCCCCCTCGACCAACTGAGAGAGTTGGGTCGGAAATCCCCAGAGTGCAGAGAATGGTGACCATGGGGTCCCTTCCAAACACATGGCTCCCCGGTCCAGCTGGGAACAGTGCACTCTCCCAGGCTGCGAAAGCTGGTGCCCTTCCACCACGTTTGGTGCCCCGGGCCAACTAGGAAATTCGGTCGGGCACTCTCACGAGCTGCTGCGGCCAGCAACCCTCCCTGCGTTCGGACCTCCGGGCTGGCTGGCACTTTTCCAAGATGCATCGGCTGCCAAACCTCCCCTACGGCGAGAGTTTTCCAGAGTTAAAAGACCCACAGCAACTTTTACTGGTGGATCCCGTACACAAACGTGTGCCACGGCGCCACCTACTGGGCAGGATAAGAAAAAGAGAACCGAGAGATTCCACAAAAAAATCTTTCAACCTGTGGGGTCCAACACTCAGGGAAATCTGACTAAATGCCCAGATGCCAGCAGAAGATAACAGGTCACACTCAGAAAATTGAAAATATGGCCCAGTCAAAGGAACAAACCAAAAGTTCAAATGAGATACAAGAGCTGAAACAACTAATGCTGAATATATGAACAGAAATGGAAAACCTCTTCAAAAACGAAATTGATAAATTGAGGGAGGACATGAAGAAGACATGGGCTGATCAAAAAGAAGAAATAGAAAAACTGAAAAAAAATCACAGAGCTTATGGAAGTGAAGGATAAAGTAGAAAAGATGGAAAAAACAATGGATACCTACAATGATAGATTTAAAGAGACAGAAGATAGAATTAGTGATTTGGAGGATGGAACATCTGAATTCCAAAAAGAAACAAACTATCCGGAAAACAATGGAAAAATTCGAACAGGGTATCAGGGAACTCAAGGACAATATGAACCGCACAAATATACGTGTTGTGGGTGTCCCAGAAGGAGAAGAGAAGGGAAAAAGAGGAGAAAAACTAATGGAAGAAATTACCACTGAAAATTTCCCAACTCTTATGAAAGACCTAAAATTACAGATCCAAGAAGTGCAGCGCACCCCAAACAGATTAGACCCAAATAGGTGTTCCCCAAGACACTTATTAGTTAGAATGTCAGAGGTCAAAGAGAAAGAGAGGATCTTGAAAGCAGCGAGAGAGAAGCAATCCATCACATACAAGGGAAACCCAATAAGACTATGTGTAGATTTCTCAGCAGAAACCATGGAAGCTAGAAGACAGTGGGATGATATATTTAAATTATTAAAAGAGAAAAACTGCCAACCAAGACTACTATATCCAGCAAAATTGTCCTTCAAAAATGAGGGAGAAATTAAAACATTCTCAGACAAAAAGTCACTGAGAAAATTTGTGACCAAGAGACCAGCTCTGCAAGAAATACTAAAGGGAGCACTAGAGTCAGATACAAAAAGACAGAAGAGAGAGACATAGAGAAGAATGTAGAAAGAAGGAAAGTCAGATATGATATATATAATACAAAAGGCAAAATGGTACAGGAAAATATTATCCAATGAGTAATAACTCTAAATGTTAATGGACTGAATTCCCCAATCAAAAGACATAGATTGGAAGAATGGATTTAAAAACAGGATCCTTCTATATGCTGTCTACAGGAAACACATCTTAGACGCAAAGATAAATATAGGTTGAAAGTGAGAGGTTGGGAAAAGATATTTCATGCAAATAAAAACCAGAAAAGAGCAGGAGTGGCTATACTAATATCCAACAAGTTAGACTTCAAATGTAAAACAGTTAAAAGAGACAAAGAAGGACACTATCTACTAATAAAAGGAACACTTAAACAAGAAGACATAACAATCATAAATATTTATGCACCGAACCAGAATGCCCCAAAATAAGTGAGGAATACACTGCAAACACTGAAAAGGGAAATAGACTCATATACCATAATAGTTGGAGACTTCAATTCACCACTCTCATCAATGGGCAGAACATCTAGACAGAGGATCAATAAAGAAATAGAGAATCTGAATATTACTATAAATGAGCTAGACTTAACAGACATTTATAGGACATTACATCACAGAACAGCAGGATACACCTTTTTTTAAAGTGCTCATGGATCATTCTCAAAGATAGACCATATGCTGGGTCACAAAGCAAGTCTTAACAAATTTAAAAAGATTGAAATCATACACAACACTTTCTCGGATCATAAAGGAATGAAGTTGGAAATCAATAATAGGCAGAGTGCCAGAAAATTCACAAATACATGGAGGCTCAACAACACACTCTTAAACAACAAATGGGCCAAAGAAGAAATTGCAAGAGAAATTAGTAAATACCTCGAGGTGAATGAAAATGAAAACACAACATATCAAAACTTATGGGACACAGCAAAGGCAGTGCTAAGAGGGAAATTTATTGCCCTAAATGCCTTTATCAGCAAAGAAGAAAAGGCAAAAATGCAGGAATTAACTGTCCACTTGGAAGAACTGGAGAAAAAACAGCAAACTAATCCCAAAGCAAGCAAAAGGAAAGAAATAACAAAGACTAGAGCAGAAATAAATGAAATTGAAAACATGAAAACAATAGAGAAAATCAATAAGATCAGAAGTTGGTTCTATGAGAAAATCAATAAGATTGATGGGCCCTTAACAAGATTGACAAAAAGAAGAAGAGAGAGGATGCAAATAAATAAGATCAGAAATGGAAGAGGAGACATAACTACTGACCTCACAGAAATAAAGGAGGTAATAACAGGATACTATGAACAACTTTACGCTAATAAATACAACAATTTAGATGAAATGGACAGGTTTCTGGAAAGGCATGAACAACCAACTTTGACTCAAGAAGAAATAGATGACCTCAACAAACCAATCACAAGTAAAGAGATTGAATTAGTCATTCAAAAGCTTTCTAAAAAGAAAAGTCCAGGACCAGACGGCTTCACATGTGAATTCTATCAAACATTCCAGAAAGAATTAGTACCAACTCTCCTCAAACTCTTCAAAATATTCGAAGTGGAGGGAAAACTACCTAATTCATTCTATGAAGCCAACATCACCCTCATACCAAAACCAGGCAAAGATATTACAAAAAGAGAAAACTACAGAACAATCTCTCTAATGAATATAGATGCAAAAATCCTCAATAAAACTCTAGCAAATCGTATCCAACAACACATTAAAAGAATTATACATCATGACCAAGTAGGATTCATCCCAGGTATGCAAGGATGGTTCAACATAAGAAAATCAATTAATGTAATACACCATATCAACAAATCAAAGCAGAAAAATCACATATCATCTCAATTGATGCAGAGAAGGCATTTGACAAGATTCAACATCCTTTCCTGTAGAAAACACTTCAAAAGATAGGAATACAAGGGAACTTCCTTAAAATAATAGAGGGAATATATGAAAAACCCACAGTTAATATCATCCTCAATGGGAAAAAATTGAAAACTTTCCCTGTAAGATCAGGAACAAGACAAGGATGTCCACTATCACCACTATTATTCAACATTGTGTTGGAAGTTCTAGCCAAAGCGATTAGACTAGAAAAATAAATACAATGCATCAAAATTGGAATGGAAGAAGTAAAACTATCACTGTTTGCAGACGATATGATACTATACATCGAAAACCCGGAAAAATCCACAACAAAACTACTAGAGCTAATAAATGAGTACAGCAAAGTAACGGGCTACAAGATCAACATTCCAAAATCTGTAGCTTTTCTATACACTAGTAATGAACAAGCTCAGAAGAAAATCAAGAAATGAATCCCATTAACAATCACAACTAAAAGAATGAAATACCTAGGAATAAATTTAACTAAAGAGACAAAAAACCTATATAAACAAAACTACAAAAAACTGCTAAAAGAAATCACAGAAGACCTAAATAGATGGAAGGGCATACCGTGTTCATGGATTGGAAGACTAAATATAATTATGATGTCAATCCTACCTAAACTGATCTACAGATTCAATGCAATACCAATCAAAATCCCAACAAATTATTTTTCAGAATTAGAAAAACCAATAAGCAAATTTACCTGGAAGGGCAGGTTGCCCCAAATTGCTAAAAACATCTTGAGGGAAAAAAACGAAGCTGGAGGTCTCGCAATGCCGGACTTAAGGCATATTATGAAGCCACAGTGGTCAAAACAGCATGGTATTGGCATAAAGATAGATATATCGACCAATGGAATCGAATAGAGTGCTCAGATATAGACCCTCTCATCTATGGACATTTGATCTTTTTTTTTTTTTTAAAGAAAGAAAGACAGAGAAGGAAGGAAGGATGGAAGGAAGGAAGGGAGGAAGAAAGGGAAACATCTTTAAACATTTTCTTATTTTATTATATTTTGTTTGTTTGTTTGTTTTTTACATGGGCTTGGGCCGGGAATCGAACCGGGGTCCTCCGGCATGGCAGGCAAGCACTCTTGCCCGCTGAGCCACCGCGGCCCGCCCTGGACATTTGATCTTTGATAAGGCAGTCAAGCCAACTCACCTGGGACAGAACAGTCTCTTCAATAAATGGTGCCTAGAGAACTGTATATCCATATGTAAAAGAATGAAAGAAGACCCGCATCTCACACCTTATACAAAAGTTAACTCAAAATGGATCAAAGATCTAAACATTAGGTCTAAGTCCATAAAACAATTAGAGGAAAATGTAGGGAGATATCTTATGAATCCTACAACTGGAGGTGGTTTCATGGACCTTAAACCTAAAGCAAGAGCACTGAAGAAAGAAATAAATAAATGTGAGCTCCTCAAATTTAAACACTTTTGTGCACCAAAGAACTTCATCAAGAAAGTAGAAAGACAGCCTACACAATGGGAAAAAATATTTGAAAATGACATATCAGATAAAGGTCTAGTATCCAGAATATATGAAGAGATTGTTCAACTCAACAACAAAAAGACAGCCAACCTAATTACAAATTGGGAAAAGACTTGAACAGACACCTACCAGAAGAGGAAATACGGATGGCCAAGAGGCACATGAAGAGATGCTCAATGTCCCTGGCCATTAGAGAAATACAAATCAAAACCACAATGAGATATCATCTCACACCCACCAGAATGGCCATTATCAACTAAACAGAAAATGACAAGTGCTGGAAAGGATGTGGAGAAAGAGGCACACTTATCCACTGTTGGTGGGAATGTCAAATGGTGCAACCACTGTGAAAAGCAGTTTGGCAGTTCCTCAAAAAGCTGAATATAGAATTGCCATACTACCCAGCAATACCATTGCTAGGTATCTACTCAAAGGACTTAAGGGCAAAGACACAAACGGACATTTGCACACCAATGTTTATAGCAGCGTTATTTACATTTGCAAAGAGATGGAAACAGCCAAAATGTCCATCAACAGAAGAATGGCTAAATAAACTGTGGTATATACATATGATGGAATATTATGCAGCTTTAAGACAAGATAAACTTATGAAGCATGTAATAACATGGATGGACCTAGAGAATATTATGCTGAGTGAGTCCAGCCAAAAACTAAAGGACAAATACGGTATGGTCCCACTGATGTGAACGGACATTCGAGAATAAACTTGAAATATGTCATTGGTAACAGAGTCCAGCAGGAGTTAGAAACAGGGTAAGATAATGGGTAATTGGAGCTGAAGGGATACAGACTGTGCAACAGGACTAGATACAAAAACTCAAAAATGGACAGCACAATAATACCTTATTGTAAAGTAATCATGTTAAAACACTGAATGAAGCTGCATCTGAGTTATAGGGTTTTTTTTGTTTGTTTGTTTTTTACTATTATTACTACTTTTATTTCTTTTCTCTATATTAACATTTTATATCTTTTCCTGTTGTGTTGCTAGTTCCTCTAAACCGATGCAAATGTACTAAGAAATGATGATCATGCATCTATGTGATGATGTTAAGAATTACTGAGTGCGTATATAGAATGGTATGATTTCTAAATGTTGTGTTAATTTCTTTTTTTTTCTTTCTTTCCGTTATTAAAAAAAATAATGATAATAGGGGAAACAAACGTTAAAATAAATTCAGTTTGAAATGCTAGTTGTAAATGAAAGTGAGGCGTAAGGGGTATGGTATGTATAATCTTTTTTTCTCTATTATTTTATTTCTTTTTCTGTTGTCTTTTTATTTCTTTTTCTAAATCAATGCAAATGTCCTAAGAAATGATGAATATGCAACTATGTGATGATATTAAGAATTACTGATTGTATATGTAGAATGGAATGATATCTTAATGTTTTGTTTGTTAATTTTTTTAATTAATAAAAAATTTAAAAAAAAGATTGTTTATCTAAAAATGTGGAATTAATAATCGAGACGTAATCTAGGACTGTGATTTTCAATCCTTTGTGGTCACTGGACCATTTATACTATTACAAATTTAGCTTGGTACTGTCTATTAACAATTACCATTTTAGAAAACCTGAAAAATAATTTATGTACATTTAAAAATAACAACAAATCCATTAAAGTTTAAATAAATCATATGCTTTATAAAAATATATTTCAAAAGCAAAATTAAGAATACAGTGAAAAGAATGGTTTATTTTATATTTTTTTCAACTTACTTTAGCATGTTGCTTCATAGAAACAATTTGAGTCCTCTTGTCTTTCCCAGCATTAAGTCAGTTGCAATATTTTGTTTTGATGTAAGTATATGAAGACAATTTATACTTAACAGATTATATAGACAGATAAAATCTATATATCTGTCTCTATATATATATATATATTTTTTTTTTTTTTGATTTTGGTGAAATGGAAATGGCAAATAAAAATGCAGGAACTCCTTAGCACAAAGCAAGACCAAGCCATCAAATGGGTGCAATTTTCATGATATCCCTCACTATTACACACTCTTACAAAAAATGAACAAAATAAAAACATTATTGATTTTATGAAATCATTACTACAAATGATAAAACACCACAAGATATTGTCCTTTTGTTGCTATTATGTATGTTGTTTTTAACAGTCAATACTCATTTGTATTTAACTTTTCTGTGGATCTTCATTCTTTATTGCCGTCTGGAATCATTTATTTTCAAACTGAATATGTTTCCCTCAATTTCTCATGTTAAAAATACTCTCCTCTATTGTTTATTTTTTTAAAAAACTTGATTTATTTCTTCACATTTGAATGAAATTTTCACTGGATAGAGAATTTTAAGGTGGCAGATTTTTCTCAGAAATTTAACTATTATTTGACTGTTTCCTGGCTTTCACATTTTCTTTTGAATAGCCAGTCATTAGCCATGGTGTTCATGGAGGATTATTTTCTTTTTTCTGGTTGCATTAGTGACATTTTCTTTGTTGTTCAACAAAATAACTATGATGCATCTACAATATGGATGTGGCTTTCTCCACGTTGATCCCCTTGCTGTTAACTGTATTTTGTGAATTTCTGGCTTGATGCTTTTCAACAATTTCGGGAAATCCTCAAAGAGTAGTCTTCAGATAACACTCCAATTCTCTTTCTTTGGGTTCATTTACACATATGTTGCAAGTTTTCATGTTATCCCGCCTGCCTCTCACATTCTCATATTTCTATTATTAATATTAATATGATTATAATTGTCACTATTATTATTTTGTATGTTTGAGCTTAAATTTTGACAACTTTTTTGGATCTGTCTTTTCAGCCTACTAACCGTTTTTAAGCTTTGTCCAATCTTCTTTTAAGTCTATCTTAAATTCATCATTTCGTATTTTTTGGTTACAGAATATTACTTGACTTTTTCTTAGACTTTCTATTTCTCATGTTAAAACTATTCAACATGTCTTCCATTTCTCCAACTTTTCTCTTAATGTCTTTTCAAATACACAGTAGTTATTTTAAACTCTTGTTAATTTCAAAAATGGGTTATCTGAGATGTTTCTGCTGGTATTTATTTTCCTCTTAATTGTTGTTAACATATCCCTCCTTCCTACAAAATTTCATTATGATTTTATGCATGTTATACATTGTATAAAGAAAATCTAACCTGTTTTAGTTCTCCCAAAACAATTTCCTCTTACTATTAAGTATTTAAGTTAAGGAACAATTAATTCAATCCAATCATATACTGAGCTGATTTGAGTCTGTATTACAGTTTTGGTTTCTTTGTTGTTTTTTTTTACCTGGGCACCATGTTAACATTAACACTGAAAAACAAACCCGAGTCTCTGGCATGGCAATCGAGAATTCTGCCACTGAGCCACCATCACACTGCCCTGTATTATAGTTTTTATGATACTCAATCCACTGGTTGGTGCCTTCTCTCTAATTATATTCTCTCCAGATTCTGATTATAACTCTGAATATCTTTTTCTCAACCTGGAATACCAGGGAAGTTAGTTTAATCTTTCAGAATTTTTGAGCTTAAAATTTTAAACTTCTTCTCTCCTCTTTCCACAGTTTCAGACATATGGCATATTTCTCAAGTAGAAATATCATTCTATGTTTGCTGATGATAATTCAAAGTAGATAAAATTCATACTAAAGATACATATCAAGCAAAAAAAAATAATTCTGAGATGGAAAATATAAAATATCACTGGTGTCACCATCTATCATGGGGGATCACATGCTTAGAACCAGGCCTGGAGTTGCTCAACAGTTATTTGTTTTTATGGGCAATTCTTCTCCCTGACCTCATATCTCTGAGTTTTCTATTTCTGACAGTGGGGTCTCTATTCATTCACCAAATAATCATCTTCAGTTTGCTCTTTTCTTTGCCTCCATCAACCAAATTCATGAACTGAATTTCCATCAATTTTTTATTTGATCCTCACTGTGATATAGATCACATTTTAACTGCTTGAGTCACTTCATCTCCGGCTTCTGCTGCCTCCTGCAATTTCCTCCCTTAATCACATCTTACTTCTTGCTAGGAAAAGCTTCCTGAGACATGGTACTGTTGTTCCCATCTCCTGCTAATAAACTTTTAAGATATTTTCCAAAACCTACACAATAAAGTCCAACTCACCTTGAGTTACGTTCAGGGATTATCAATAATGGGCTCTCTGGGCACTCTCTCTCTCTCTTCTCTGTCTCCTGTCTTTCCTCCTATGTCTCTCTTTCTCTCTCTGTTTTTGTTATTCTTTTTGTAAACCTTTTTCTCCCATCACACCAACCTATTAGATTTGCTGTATATGCCAAAAATATTTTTCTCACACAGAGCTCTGTTTGTGCTCAGAATGTCTTTCTCTTTATGTCCCTGTGATCAACTTCATACCCATTTACAATTGTACAATGATTTTTCTCAATGACTTCAAGTAATCCAATCATTTCTTCATCTAAATTCCACTTCTTCTGCATACTTCACTACTTTCCGCCTTATATTAGTGACACTTCTTTCTTTCCCCATTTGTCTTTAAATTTCTGGATGGTAGAATCCATGTCTTCTTCATCTTGGTATTTACCTGGGAGTTGTGATGAAACTTTTCAGATAGTACTCCATCAGTATTTGTTAGATAAACTAATATCTATGTATTGATTTAATTATTATGTATCTGATTCCCAAGAGGATTTAAATGCATTTATTATGATGGAATTAGTGAATATTGCTTTGCATTTGTATTTGATATTGTATTTATTGTAGTTTTTATCTGAAATGAGAATAACATCAACTCTTGCCCTCCCAGCATATCAAATACTTTGTGATTCGGGATGAAATCATTTTATTGTGGTTTTGAATTTATGCTCGAAAGTACTGAACCAACTGCATCTTGTAAGCTTTATATTCAAGTTAAAGAATTTGGGAGAATTCCTTTTGTTTCTTCTGCAAAGTCTTTGTAAAAGTGAAATATTATTAATCAATTAAATCGGTAAGGTGTTACATTCACTAAAAAGCATTATACAGTATGAAGCTTTGAATTAATGATAAAAAATATCACTGATGTATAAGTAAGAAAGATTTTGGATGACAGATTTTCAGGCCAGAAAATTATCTTAAGGTTGTCTCAATGAAGTTCACCCAATTTTCTGGATACAAAGCAAAGATATACAAAAAATTTCCATAATTTATGTAGATACATTATTATCTCATGTATCATATAATAAAAATTTGGAACCCACGTCATGAAAACAGAAGAGAGTATGCAACACAGTAGAGAAAACTAGTTGGCAAATATTTGGGCAGTCTAGCTGCTGGATAGTAAAAATACCATGAAATTATCAGATAAACATCTGAACTCAAGCTCAAAAAATATTCTTGAATTGATTTATTCATAAACATTGAGTCACAATTTCAAAAGTTAACAGGATAAAGAGCTTGAGTCATTAGAAGTAAAACAAAGTAACAAAAGTAAGAGAAGTAGGCATAGATTAAATCCAGAAAATACACTGTCTCTGCAGCTCTTCCTCTTGTATCTCCTCTAACCATTAGTCAATCTGTTCTTAATATACCTTCTTATAAATCTTCAGTTAAATCCCCTGCCACTGCTCCATTGTTCCTTCCTTCAAATTTTAGGCTCTCCTATGAGTATTTTTGTTTCAGACAAAATGCATTCTAATTATTGGTATATATATTTAAATCAAAGAAGAATTGTATATTTTATACTGCTCTGTAAATTTGATTTACTTCCATGTTAATTAATTTGAATTCAAACTTTCTAATATCTAAGGCCTTATTTACAAAAGAGTCAAGTCTGTATATATGCATCTTATCAATTTCTCTGAATATTTCCTAGGACTGCAATGCAGCTGCAAAAAACCTTTTCAATAGAGTGTTAATATGATAATCCAGTATAGCATCATAATAAATAATCTATTCTGAATATTGAAAAAAGGTGAAATTAGATGAAACATATTTAAGCCAATAAAAGTGGATCTTTTACAATATTATTTGGAGAATATCTCAATATAATTAATAAGGTAATTAACAAAAAGTATGTTGAAATAGAGCATGCACAGCATTGTTTCAAAGGAAAAACACTGAAGAGTAAATTTATCTTTTTATATGGAATGTTTTCCAAACCATTTATGAGGAAAATGTCAACTTCAATAGTGTTCTGTGACCAGAAGAATTTTGTCTGGGGATCTTAATAATTTTAGAGATTATCTGTGGATTATTAAAAATATATAGCACTAAAATAATGTACACCCTGCATTTAATGTCCTACATTAAATTAAACTAGCCTAGAAGACAGCAATAAAACATTACTCACTTTGGGTAAAGTTATCCAAGATATTTGGCTTCCTAAATTAGAACAATTACCACAGTATTCCAATAAGATGAACTTTACATTAAACACCCTAAATATCTGTTGGGTAAACTTTCATTTGAATATAATTATTACTTAAGAATGAGTCTTACTTGAAGTTGCTGGACTATGCACAATGTAATTTGGGTTCCTTTTTGGTATTTAAGAGATCTTCCTCAAACTAAGAAGCTGACTCTTCAATCTCCTCATTACTATCTTCATGTCCTTGTTCCTTAATGTATAAATGGCAGGATTCAGGATGGGTGTGATCATAAAGTCCAAAATAGCAAGAAACTTATCTGCTGGCACTGTAGGAAATGGCCACATATAGATAAAGATGCAGGGTCCAAAGAACAAAACCACTACAGTGATGTGAGCTGACAGAGTAGAGAAGGCCTTAGACAAAATTCCTGAAGAGCATTTCCATACACTAAGCAGGATAAAGACATAGGAGATAATCAATAGGAAGAAGGTGCCCATGGAAATTAACCCACTATTGGCAGTGACCATGAACTCCAGTGCATAGTTGTCTCTGCAGGCAAGTTTGATAAACCAAGGAAGATCACAGTAAAAGCTGTCTATCTCATTGGGACCACAAAAAGGCAAACGAACAACAAAAGCTAATTGTGCCATGGAGTGAATGAGGCCAATAAGCCAAGCACCAGATAGAAGAAAAATGCACATCTGTGGGATCATGATGGTCAGGTAGTGGAGGGGCTTACAGATGGACACATAATGGTCCAAGGCCATGGTTATGAGCAGTACCATCTCAGATCCACCCAGGACATGAAGGACAAATATCTGCAGGACACACCCCTGGAATGATATGGTTCTATGTTCAGAATACAAATCAGAAATCATCTTAGAGACTGCTACAGTAGAAAGACACAGTCAATAAATGAGTGATTGGCTAAGAGGAAGTACATGGGAGTATGTAAATGAGGATCAAATGTCACTGTAAACACAACCATAAGGTTTCCCAGAACAATCATTACATATAAAATGGTAGACAAGGCAAAGAGTAAATGTTGCATTGGTCTATAAGTAGCAAGACCCAAGAACCAAATCCAGACACCTCAGAGTAATTTTGTTTCTTCATTGACTTTGTAGTACCAGAAGAGCACAAAGAAAAATAATTATAAAGGAATGCACCAAGGCTACTGAAAGATGCATATGTCACTTGGTTTAAAATTCTGATATTAAAGAAAAATCTTCATCATTAGTCAGAATTCTTTTCAGAAATGAATGTGTTCATTTATTCAATTAGCAAATATTCATTTAACAGCATCGTGGTACTCTGCCATATTCTGGGATAAAACACAGACCCTGCCTTTATGTAGTTTTCCACCTAGCAGTAAAGCTCAACATTAAATACCTAATCATACATCTAGATGATTATTATTATGATTAGTGTGGTGAAGAATAATGAAGGTCTGTGTGAATGATAGCAAAGATATTCATAATGTAACTGTAATTTTAAAAAGTTAACAAAAGATAATGTATAGAAAACACATTAAAAAAACTAAACCTAGATTATAAAAGCAAAAGATAAGCAACACATTTTTAATTTCTAGGTTTATAGTTATTCATTTGGTTGAACAATATGAAGTTGCTATTTCAACAGCTCAGAAAATAGCTAAATGTCTTAACTTTAGAGTTCAATCTAGCACGTTAATGTAATTTTTTCAACATGGTTTTCCAAACTATTTTACGTTTTAGCAACCAGACATTAGTGATTCTTATTTCACACTTGCATTGAATGCCATTGGTTTCCCACTGGTACTGCCACCATGAAGCTTTCCTCTATTCCCCTTACCACCCCCAACCATTCTTTCCCATGTTTTCATCCTACCTGCACCACTCCACAACATATCCAGTTTCCAACTTAGTTGTGGCCCTTACCTCCTCATCTAGAGTACCTTCATAACCTTGTGGGAGAACCAAGGACCCATTAGAGTCAAGAAGAGATGTGAGGGCAGCCAGGCCTTCTGAGGGTTATGGATGTGACAAAGGCATTATAGCCAGAAAGAAAACTGAATGCTGTGAAGCTAGGAGACCTCACACTTGTGATACTAGATGAAGAATTTCATAGCCAGTAAGCGGGGACAAAAAATGGACCTGAGCAAGATAGAATGGGGCAATCATTGAAAATGATGGCAGTGGATGCAATAATAGCAAGGAAATACAGCCAAGTATCTAAAAGATTGTGGTAGTGCATTCTGTGGATGGTAAAGAATGCATATTTGGAAAAAAATGTCTATTCATTAGATTACAATCATAGAAAATGAAGACAGAATGATTTAAAGACTAAGGGATTATACAGTAGAAAACGCTAATCATTTTTTTCTGAGTAGTGGAAAGTATGTGTGATTTTGTTGCTTCCTTGTCCTTATCAAGTGCCTTCTGTTGATTTGATGCTCTCCAATGAGAGAAAATAGCATCAACTAGATACATGAACGATTTCAGTTAAAATACTTTATAGTGTTCTAACTACAAAATGAGGAAGTAAAATTTAAAAAAAAGGAAAGTATACCAACAGGTAACCTACAATAGAAACAAATACATATGAAGAGGAAGCTCATCTAACAATATACAACCTCACCAATCATTAAGAAAATGCAATTTGTAACACAACTTTGTTTTGTTAGATTTTTACTATTTTTTTCCTAACAGTTTGAGAGAGACAAGAAAAGAGAAATAGCAACAGAAATTAATCTCACGTATTGAAAGATGTCTTCTTAATAGGAACTTTTTATGCATAACATTTAATAGAAATTAAAATGTGCAAATTCAGGCAATAATGAAGATCCCTGAGAATTAGATTTATGCATATTCATAAGCAAATACACATGTTATCGCCCCCTTTTTTCAACAGCAATACCAAAGAATTGTAGTGAACAAAATGTACGTTAATATTTAATTTTTAATCAAATTATATAATATCTATATAATGAATTAATATGCAACCATTATAAAAATAACTTTCAGGATAGAATCATAGTATTAATTCTTATGGGCATACATAAAAATATCAAGAACAAATGCAAAAATTTTGAAAAGTATTAATTAACTAAAATTTGACCATAGGTGACTAACTTCCTGAAATCTTCATCTCTGCATTTTAGATACATTTAAAAATAATGGAACATTTCTTAATTAAAATATGGATTTTCAAAAATGTGAACCAGAAACTCTAACAGAGACTTAACAAAGGATAATGTAAGCTCAGAATGTACTTTTGAGCATGTATATGTATCTTTTTTATTACTACTTTTGATTAACAAAGGCATAATGGGTAGATTTCAGTTAACAGCATTTCCCACCAAATAGCATGTGAGCAGTAAATTAGAAAAGTATGCAGACCTGTTGAAACATACTTTTCTTCATCAGATAACACAGGGTCCAATAGATGACTTCATGTGTTTTGAAGGAAGTGGTGCAGGGAGAGTGGATCAGATTTCTAAACTTTTTTCTGATATTCCTTCTAGTTACTTTGACATCCAGGAGATGTCTATTCTATCATTTATCAGCTAGATATAGGTTTAACTTCCTATGTCCTGAGATTTTCTTAGGAAGTGCACTTTATTATCTTTCAGAATCTTTCACTGCAAGTTTTATTCTTATACTTTTTTGAAATTCCTAAATCAAATGACATACTGTACCCCTGGAAAATGAGGCTAAGGTACTGAAACATAATGAACTCATCAAAAAGTTATATTCCTATCAAGTGAGAATAATGCCCATAATATACTATTTTCTTTCCATAGGATTATTTGCAAAACCTGCAATGCCTTTTACTGTTATCCCTCTTCACTCATTCACCCATCTTCTCACAAGCACAGAACCTGAAATAGCTCTACAGTCACACTTATACTGTGGTGTTTTCCATGGAAATTGTAATACTATCAAGCCTACTGTAGAAAATGAAGTACTCTGTTGAAATCCCCTTGTACAATTATCATATAAACAACCAACAGAATTCATCTAACTCAACTGTGGGGGGGGTGCGGAGGGGGTAGGCTGGGGTAGAAGGAAAGAAACAGAACAGGACTAAAGGAGTTCAAAAATAATCAAGGGATCTTCAAAGACTTACACTATTAAGTGTACTTTTCACTATTACACTCTTCAAATTTTTCACTCCTTCTTGGATCATGCTATAATCCAGATGCAATCATTTCTCCATGAACCAGGATATAATCCAGATTGAAATACAACCCATGGAGTCTGAATCAAGGGTTCTAACTTCTTGTTACTTAAAATTAACACCAACATGTATTCAGTGAACATCTGCTTGGGTAAGAGAGAGAGAAAAAAAAAGCTGCTGGCATTTCTGCAGACCATAAACTTTAGTTTCATCTAATACACTTACCTGCCTTAAAAAGAAGCAGAAAAAAGGATATCAAAAAGAAATAATACAGCTATGCTTCAATCACATAAAACATGTTTCCATTCTGATGCTCTGTTTTTATTATTTGTATTTCACTAGAGGAAATAGCCCATGCTCCAGCACCGACATCAGTCTCACTGTTCACTTGGAGCCTCAGACCTAATAGTGTCAGTATACTTATCTAGGAAATACTGTCTTGGAAGCCCCATGGCCTGAAGGAGAAGAAATGTTAGAAGTTTGCTTCACAGCAAAATTTAGAAAAAACAAAATGAAAGAAAATAAAGTAAATCAGAGAAATTTCTTCAAGGAGAATCAAAATATCTAGGTGGTGGGATGTCTTTTTAAAGTTCCCTGCCTTTAGAGCTACATCAGTGAATGCAAAATAACTATTAACAAATATGTTAAATAAGCACAGTTTAAAATTTTATCATTTAGCATATTTACGAAAATTTAAGTAAGAAACTGCAGTCATTTTCATTTGTTGAATTCAAGTCTAAAATGAAATAAATAACATTCTTGATGTCACTCTGCTGGTTGTGGAGCCAAGACTCAAACCCAAACATGTCTGTCTTCATAGGTCATTTCATTATTCATTATCATATAGTACCTCTTCTTCGCATCATTATTATAATGTATTAATAAGAGTTTTAAGGTTATCATATCATCAGAATGTTCACTGTAAGCTCCCTAAATTAGTCAAACCTGTCCTGATACTCTGGACCAGGAAGCGTTCCAACTTCACATATGGAGTCTTGTGTCAATTGTATTTTATTCCACAATCATTGATTGATGAACAAGTGCAGAGTTATTCTCTGTCTAGAAATTTAGACAAACTAAATGACTATTTTGCTGATGAAGTTTTTTTTGAAACATAGCACTAAATTAACAGCAACATGAATGATGCTGATAATTATTGTTGCAGTAAAAAACCATCACATGTTGCAACTTTCTATTATGCTAACTTTCCTTTAAGCTAAGCATTTCACATTGACCTTGTTTAAATTTTCAAACAATGAATTGAATATGCTACCTTTATTTTTACAAGTGAATACACTTGTCTCTCAAATGCTTAGCATTCCAAACAACTCATCTGGTGATTCAATTTTGAAGGTAATTGTTAAATATTCTTTTACACTCATAAAAAATGAAATATTAATTACAATCTGTCTTTGATCCCATTTTATGTTTTGGCTTTTTTTAGAAGAGTGTAAATTTTTTAGAAAAGGTACATTAAAAAATTCATGTATATAACTTTGAGGAGTTTGCTTGTCCTTCTACTAATAAGTGAATTAGTAAGTTCATCATCTACTTTTGCTGAGACAGGGGAGAATGTGTTGTGAAAATAAAGTAAGTTAATTGTAAAGCAATAAATCATTAATTAAACTGAAATGCACAGAAGGAATGCAAGTAACTTAATTATGAGGACCATTAAAAGTTGAAATAAAAAGATTGTAATTTTTCATTACTGTACATAATAAATCTCTTTATTAAGAATTCTTCCTATTTTATATCTCAGAAAAGTATGCAAGTTTACATTCCCTGATGAAGTACCTGAGTTAGACATGCTGCAAATTTCATATTGTTTTCATAAAGATATTGTGGTCCACTATAATTGCAAAACTCGTATAAAAGCTGTAGCATAAATCCTAAATTAAAACTATCACTATTTATGTAGTAAAATAGATAAATATTCACACTCTAATGCAATAAGTAAAGACCATGAATATTAGCTTCACAATCACTTCAGATCAGTGTTTACTGCTAAATGAGTTCAGTCAGGTTAAGTTCAACCACCATAATATACCATAAAATATACTAACAATATTAGTTTTCAGGGCTGTTTGAATTTGCATATTGTGAAAGTATGTAATATTGGATGAAAAACCAATGGAGCATGTGAAGAGGCATCACTCAATGGTAGCATGTCGTAGGTACTATGGTTACCACCTGTGGGACTAGGACAGTTTCTCTGTCCTTTGAGGACCTTGGGATATTTACTGTTATTCACAGACCTAAGTAATCTATTCTCCAAATCACACAAAATTAGATGTTGAATAAAGCTGAATTATAATTCATCACAATATTTGAATTTCTATGTTTTATCATAGCTCAAGAAAAACCATGGTTTTCTGGAATAAGGATCCCAATAATTCACCTACACAAAAGAATAGTTTCTTGCCTTTTTGACTAGAATAAAATGGTCTTCCTACTTTGTAAAAATTACATATGGAAGTCCCAAGTAATGTCATTTGGGAAGAGTCTGAGGTAAGATGCCTTCAAACCATCTGCTTATCCCATATTCACACATATCATAGTAAAAAAAATTGTCTATCTCAAAAAATACTACCAGAAGTAATCTAAGACTGTGATTTTCAAATTTTCTGGTGTTAAGACCCTTTATGCTATTACAAATTATTGAGGACCCCAGAGAACTTCTATTTACCTTGGTTCTATCTTTTAATAATTACCATTTTAGAAAATGAAACTGAAAAAAGAATTTAAATACACTTAAAAATAACAACAAAAAGTCCTTTAGAGGTTAAGTAAATAATATATTTTATAAAAATAAGTATATTTCAAAAGGAAAATAGAAAATGCAATGAAAAGAAGGGTTTATTTTACATTTTTCAACTTATTTTAACATATTGATTCATACAAACAGTTTGAGTCCTCTTGTCTATCCCAGCATTAGGTCTGTTGCAATATTTTGTTTTTATGTAAGTATATGAAAACTATTTGTACTTAACAGGATATACAGATGGGTAAAATATGAAATAGCAATGGCAAATAAAAGTACAGGAACTCCTTAGTACAAAGCAAGAAAGAGCCATCAAATTGAGGGGTGCAATTTTCATGATATCCCTCACTATTACACACTCATACAAAAAAAGAACAAAATAAAAATATTGATTTATTAAATCATTACTACAAATAATAAAATGCCACAGGGTACTGTCATTTTATTGCTATGATATACGTTGTTTCTAACAGTCCATGTTCATTTGTATTTAAATTTTCTGTAGATCTTCATTCTTTATTGCCATCTGGAATCATTTTTTTGTCAGGCTGAAGATCTTTCGCTCAATTTCCCATGGCAAAAATTCTCTCCTCTGTTGTTTATCTTTTTAAAAACTTGATTTATTTCTTCACATTTCATTGATATTTTCACTGGATAGAGAATTCTAGGGTGGCAGATTTTTCTGAGATATTTAAACTGTTATTCAACTGTTTCCTGGCTTTAACATTTTCTGTGTTCAGTCATGGTGTTTTTTTGAGGTTTATTTTCTTTTTCTGGCTCCATTAAATGATATTCTCTTACTCATTCAGCAAAATGACTATGATGCATCTCCAATGTGGATGTGTATTTCTTTACTTTTATACCTTTGTTAACTCTGAGTATCATCAACTACTTGGGTAAAGCAATATTTGGTTTCTTGTTTGATTGGTTGCTCAGTAGATTTTAAAGACTGAACAAAATTGTACAGTCTTTATGCTTTCCTGAATGCTTTTATTTTCCTCAGCCACAAAGTATGCATCACTTCCTCAAAGATAGTTTCCTCTTTTTTCCAGTCTTTTTTTGTTAACCTTATTCTAAGTTCTCAAGACATGTTCTGTGAACAAGTATTATAAAACCTAAGCACTACTTTGCAATTTACATTTGACTACAATGTCTATAACTCCTACTGCAATTATGAACACTATAAGGACAAAAATAATATTTTATTTACAAATTCTGACTAATGGTAAGTGTCCCAAAAGTAGATGGATGAAGGTATGGTAAATTGATGATAATTCTTTTTTTCTTATCTTTTTGGCATTGTCCATAGAATGGCAAATTAGATTTTTTAATTAAAAAACCGTAAGTACTCAACAAATGTATAAATTCCTCAAAATCTGCCTTTCACTTAGTACAAAGCTACAAAAGTGAATCCAAAAATTTGATGGCATTTCATCCAAAGGACAATATGAATCCAGAATTTACTTTTGAGGAACACGTACATTTTTTTAAAAAATTTCCTTTGAATGGCAAACAGCAACTCATAGCATTTTCCATGAATAATATGCAGCTGTCTTCAAGGGTTCACTGGACAATTTCATGTGTCTTAGAGATATAAAGGGCAAAGCTTTATTATTGGTATCCCATTGAGGAACTGCCTCCTCTCAGAGTTCTATTCCATTCTTTATCAGATACTTATTTGTTTAAGTAATATCGATGTTTTCTCTAAATTTCTTAGGGAGTATAGTTCATTTGCTTTCAGATTCCACCACAACAACTTTCATTCTTACTCTTATTTTATTTCTTCATACAAATACCATTCTGTACCACTGAAAATTAGGCTCCTAAGGCATTGAAAATACTTAGTTAATCCAAAAAAAACATATTTCTCTAAAGTGAAAATTATGTCCAGAATATATCCCCCCAGCAGTATTTGATAGACTTGAAATGTCTTTAATACTTCACTGATTCCTATAACCATCTCATTCACCAAACATGAAATCTGGAATACCTCTAGGATCACTCCTACATTGTCCTGTATTTTGAAGGGCATTTTAATAATATCAAGCTTGGTATATACACTGAAGGATCCTATTGAAATCCCTTGAACAGATGTCTTAAGAACAACCCACAGAAACCATGCAAATAAAGTGTGTTGGAAGTATACCTAATGAGCTTTCAAAAACCTTTAAGACACAGTCCAATAGAGTTCACTTCATAATCAATTCAATCACATCATAATCCATGTCCTTTTAGCTCCTCCTGGAAATGCTATGTCCAGACACAAATTGTCCCATGAATTAGAAATATAACACAGTTTGCAAGGTCTAAATTAGAAGGTCTAAGTTCCTGTTGCTGTAAATCAACACCAGGAGGTATTCACTACATATCTACTCAATTGTAAAAGGTAGAAAAAAGAAACTTCCACTATTGGCATTTCTGCATATCACCAATTTTAGTTTCACCTTATCTACTTAACTGAGGTAAAAGGAAGAGGGAAAAAGAATGTCAGAAAGAAATAATTCAGGTATGCCTCAATCATATAAAAATTGTTTCCATTCTGATGCCTTATTGTTATTATTTGGATATAACTGAAGGAAAGAACTCATGCTCCAGTACTGACATCAGTCTCAGTGTCCACTTGAAGCCTGAGTGACCTAATAGTCCTCACTATATTTATCTGGGGAATATTGTCTTGGAATCCCTATGGCCTGAAGAAGGAAGTAATATTAGAAGTTTGGTTCAGAGTAAAATTTAGATGAAGTAAAATGAAAAAAATTTTGTAATAAAGCAAATCAGAGGAACCTCTTCAAGAAGAATCAATGTATCTAAGTGGTGGAATATCTCTTTAGAACTAAATTGGTAAATGCAAAACGGCTATTAAAAATACATTAAATAACCACAGTTGAAAATTCTATTGTGAAGCACATAATGAAAATGCTTAAGAAACTCTGCACAGTTATTTTCATTTAAAGTTAAGTTTAAGATGAAATAAGTAACTTGACCAACGTCACACTGTTGATCATCGAACCAGGACTCAAACTCAAATCTGTCTGATTTCATAGATCATTTTATTAATCATTATAATATACTACCTTTCTTTCTATCATTATTGTAGCATATTAAAAGGAATTCTCAATTCTATGTTCCTTTTAACCTTCATGGTTACTGTGATGAATAATGATGTCATATTTATAAAAATGCCTTAGGAACAAAATCATTCCATGTCTTGGCCATTTTAGACACACAAGACTCTAAAAATATATACATTTAAAACAATGATGAATCCAGTAATACCGTTAAGAATTTTGATTATTTTTGTACTACCAAATGGGTTAGGATGTTTATAATCTGTACCTGTTAAGAGTAGGTAAAAAGTGTTGTGAAGATATTTATGAAAGTTAATCCTACATCAATAAACTGTTTATTAATTAATTGCAATGTCAGATGGATGGCAACTAATTGAATTAGGTACAAAGTTTAGTAATTTGCCATTACTACATGTGATAAACCTTTCCTATTAGGAATTCTTCTCATTCAATACCTTGCAAAAGTACACAACTTCACATCCTCAACCTGAAATCCATGGAATCAGATATACTTCAAATTTCATGCAGTTTTTAAAAATAATATGCACCTATATATTTTTCAACACTTAATAGAGAAGTGTTAATGCATAATGCTAAATTAAAGCTATTACTATGTATACAGTAAAATAGATATGGTCTATGCAATAAATAAAAAAATGAATATTAACTCTCCATCATTTCAGTACAAGATTTGCTATTTAATAAGTTAGGTCAAGTTAGGTTGAACCATAATATAAGTCACAATGACCTAAAAGATGGATAGTTTTCAGATAGTTTGAATTTCAGTGTTGTGGAAATGTATACATTGGATAAAACAGAATGTTGGCACATGTGAGAAAGCAGGCTTCAATTATAGGATTAAGGCTACCACAACTGGGACTAGGACAGGCTCTCTCCCCTTTGTTGTGTTTGAGATGTCAAGTAATCTACTTGACAAACCCTAGTAATCTACTCTCTGATGCACACAAAGGAAAATGTTTAATAAAGCTTAACTTAGGTATCTTTATATCATCTGTATTTCTATGTTACTGCCATGACTCTAGGAAAACCATGGTTTTCTGTGATGAGTATTGCAAAAGAATAAATTATTGTCTTTATGACATTTATAAAATAAGCTTTGCACTGTGGAAAATGAACATGAAAGTCCCAGTAATGTCAGTTGGAAGGAGTCTGAGCTAAGATATTTTCAAAGGATCTGCTCATCCAATACACACATTCATCATAGTCAAATGAGGTTGTATATCTAAAAATGTGGAATAATCCTGAGATAATTTAGGATTGTGGTTCTCAATTTTTTTGGTATCAGGACCTTTTAACTATTAAAATTATTGAAGACCTCAAAAAGCTTCCATTTAGCTAGGTTATATGTATTGATATTTGCAATTTTAGAAATTAAAACTGATAAACATTTAAAATACATATTCATTAACTCATTTTAAAACAGTGATAACAAACCCATTGAAGGTTAAAGTTAATATTATATTATATGAAAATAACTATATATATATTTTGTTTTTCTTTTTTTTTTACTTTTTTATTGTGAAATATAACATATATACAAAAAAGCAATGTTTCCAAGTATATTTTAACAAGTAGTTCTAGAACAGATTTTAAAGTTTAGTATAGATTAGAGTTCCATAAAATTCCATTTTTTCTTCTAGTTGCTCCAAGACAGTGGAGACCAAAAGAAACAGCAATATAATGATCCAGCAGTCATACTCATTTGTTAAATCTTATCTTCTTTGTGATACTCCTCCCATTTTTCTTTTATGTTTGTGAAAAATAATATATATACAAAAAAGCAATAAATTTCAAAGTGCATCTCCACAGTTAGAATTAGCTGTAGAACAGATTTCAGAGTTCATATGGATTACATTTCCACAATTTTAGATTTTAACATTTAGCTGATCTAAGGTATGGGAGACTAAAAGAAATTTCAATATAATGATTCAGCAATCACATTCATTTGTGAAACACTACCTTCTCTGTATAACTCTAGCATCACCTTTGATCTTTCCCCCTCTTTAGGGGTATTTGGGCTATTCCCATTCTAAATTTTTTGTGTTGGAAGGGGCTGTCAATAATATGGGAGAGAGGGATGAAGCTAGTTTTTATTCTAGAAAGGCTTCCTCCTTTACATTTCAGGACTTGTCTGGTCCAGGCACCCATAGGGAGGTTGTAGGTTTCTGGAAAGTTACCCTAGTACATGGAACCTTTGTAGAATTTTATATAATGCCCTAGGTGCTCTTTAGGATTGGCAGAAATTGTGAATTTTTGCTGAATTTTTTTATTAGCTTAAGTAACTTTGTTGTTGACGTCCCAGGATTTTGTAAATACAGTGTCAAGTCATCCACTTATAATGAAAGTTTATTTCTACTTTTCAATTTGGGTGCCTTTTATTTCTTTTTCCTGCCTGATTGCTCTAATTAGAGCTTCTAGTACAGTGTTGAATGATAGTAGAAACAGAGGGTATCCCTGTCTCATTCCCAATTTTAGGGGGGAGGATTTCAGCCACTCACTATTGAGTATGATGCTGGCTATGGGTTTTTCATATATGCCTTTTATCATATTGAGGAAGTTACTTTTGATTCCTACTGTTTGAAGTGTTTTTTTAATCAGAAAAGGGTGTTGAATTCTGTCTGATGCTTTCACAGCTTCAATCAAGATGATCACATGATTTTCCCTTTTGTTTTGTTAAGGTGCTGTATTATATTAACTAATTCTCTTGTGTTGACTCATCCTTACTTTCCTGGTATAAACCCCACTTGGTCCTAGTATATAATTCTTAATGTGTGTTGGATTTGATTTGCTGATATTTTGTTAGGAATTTTTGCATCTTTCAATAGGGAGATTGGACTGTAGTTTTCCTTTCTTGTATCACCTTTACCCTATTTTGTTATTATAGTTTTCTTAGCTTCATAAAATGAGTTAGGAGTCTTCCATTTTCCTCAATTATTTGGGAAAGTTTGAGCAGGTTTGGTATTAGGGTTTTTTGGAATGGTTGATAAAATTCTCCTGTGAAGCCATCTGGCCCTGGGCTTTCTTTGTAGAAATATTTTTGATGACTGCTTGAATCTCTTTTCTTATGATTGCTTCATTCAGATCTTGAACGAAGATCTTCTTGAGTCTCACTTCTTCTTGAGTCAGTGTAGCTTGTTTGTGTGTTTCCAGGAAGTTTTCCAGTTGTTCATATTTATCCTTTTATGATTTTTTTTAATTCTTCAAGATATGTGGTAATGACCTCTCTCTCATTTCTGATTTTCTTTGTTTGCATACTCTATCTTTTCTTCTTTGTCAGCCTTGCTAGTGGTCCATCAATTTTATTGAATCTCTCAAAGAACCAACTTTTGGTTTTACTGATTCTTTCTATTATTCTTTCTTAAGTTCCTGTAGGTAAGCATTA